>NW_022436968.1:16541450-16572207 GCF_009761245.1 Sapajus apella | reverse complement strand
AATTGCCTGAACCGGGGCGGCGGAGGTTTCGGTGAGCCGAGACGGCCCCATTCCACCCCAGCCGGGGTAAGAAAAAAAAAACACTTTCCAAAAAAAAAAAAAAAAAAAAAAGAATTGAATATATATATGCATTGAAAAACAGCTGAAAGAAAATATACCAAAATATTGAAAAAGTCTATTGCTGGTTATGAGTGGTTTTAATTTCGATTTTTCTGTTTTCCCCCAAAAATTTATGCAATGAATGTGTTTTTCTAAAGGTCGTATTTTATGAGTTTGTGTGTGTATATCTTTAAAACAGCATTTGGAATGTAGTAAGTACACTAAAAGTATCAGCAAATATTAAATATTGTTATGTATTATATTAAAATATAATGAAATTGCAAACCCTATGTTGATAAGTATAAAATTATAAATTAAATGAATATGAAGGATATTATGCCACATCGGAAACTTGGCACAAGTTTTTCAAACCACTTTGAGGTGCTGAAGCATGAGCTAGGTCACCTTGTGTCTTCTTTATTGCTTACATCTGATCTCTTGGTAATTTAACTTTATTATGTCTGAGCAGGAACTTAGACACCATATATATATAGTGAATAGTTATTCTTTCATTCAACAAATATTTATGAGAACATATTGTATATGATGAATATTTGCTGAATGAAAGAATTTATATATTCTCATAAATATAAGATCTGATATCAATACATGTTCTCATAAATATTTGCTGAATGAAACAATGAATATTATATGTATATATATATATATATATATGAATGACATGCTCTCAGTTTACAAGGGTGATCAAAACAGTCCAACTTTCTGCCTCAAGTGAACATATATAAATATTAAAAATATATATATGGACTTTTTTTTTTTGCTTGTATTGTGAGCAAAATCATGTGAGTGATTATTATACCCCAAATCCTTATCCTGAGTAATTTTAAAAGCCTTTTAGAAAATTACAGATTAACTTTAGTATTCTTTTCAGGTCACAGTTCTCCTGCCTTTAAATTAACTCTACACGTTCCAGAGTGTTAGCTGTTGATATGCCCTGGTGTTTGTTCGTGTGATTTGCCATTTGTTTACAACAGCTGTAATGAAGCATGATCCATTTGTGTTTTTATTCTGGTTGCTGTGGTGTCCTCTGATTTGGTTATGCTGTTGAGTGTTATGAGTACAGAATAAGAAGGAAGTTCACCAGTAAGTTCTGGTTCTATTTCTACTTAAAGGCAACTGTGGGAATTAAAAAGCTATTTATTCCCATACCTTTTACCTCTTCATAGTCAATATCACTGAAATACTCTTTGCTATCAGTGGACCACTTGATGGGGCCACATGGTATTTCTTACAATACAGGGTGTCTCAAAACAGACCCCGTTCAATGATGAGGCTATAGTGGTTGAGTCATAATCCTATGCAGAAAGGGATGGGACTGTGATGACTTTGTTTTTCTCCCTCCAGAATTTCCCAGGTGTGCTGTGTGAACTTTCTTCAGCCACTGTTTCTGAAATGTTCTACTTTCATTCATTTTAAGGGTACTTATATAGAGACCTACTGTTAATGCACTTCTGCATCTTTCAGTGAGGGCACGATAATGGAGCAAGTAGTAGAATTGCTACTTCTTCAGCCATGACCTTTTGGCTTTGGTGATTTTAATATTTTATGCTATTGCAAAGAAAAAAAAAAAGCTTTTTTGAAGGAAAATCCACATGCATCTTCTGCTGCAGGCATTCAGAAGGAAGCAGTCTATGCTGCCATCACTGCTGTTGCTTTCCCATTAGAGAATATCTAGGCCATCTTCTCAACTCACGTTGACAGCTCTCTCACCAAATTCTGATGTCCTGATCACGAGGTGATGCTGACCATGGTTACTGGGTTTGCTGGGTGACAAGATGGTCATGGAAGGTACAGCTTCCTCGGTTCCAAAAGGGCTACCAGGTGTCAGGCACCTGCAAGGTGTTTGAAAGTCATCTTTCTGTGGCAATGGGAATGTATAATCCTAGACATATATTCCTGTAATGTTTGTAACTGAGATGGTAGCTGCTATTTATTGGGTGCCTACTATATGCCAGTCTTTGGGCAGCACAGTGCATAGACCAGATGCCAACTCTGTGACTTACAGTGTCTTGTAAGGTAGATATTATTATCCTCATTTTACAGATAGTGGATACTGAGGTTGATGGAGGTTAATGATTTGTCTAAGTCACGTAGTGAATAGCAGATGAGGGTTGCTCTGCTGGTCTGTAAGGCTGCAAAACTTACGTTCTTTTGTCTGCACTGTACACTGTACCCCCAAAGTAAAAGCTAGCTGACTTGATCTCAGTTCTTGAAAATTAGAAATTGTCTGGTTTGAGTGTGTTTTTAAAATAAATAAATAAAATTTTGAAATTGGAAATTAACCTGATTGTGCTATAACAAAGAAATTATCCCCAAGATTATACCATATTCAAAGTACTATAATTTTTTTCTTTCTTTCTTTCTTTCTTTCTTTCTTTCTTTCTTTCTTTTTTTTGAGGGAGTCTCACTCTGTTGTCAGGCTGGAATGCAGTGGCGCAATCTTGGCTCACTGCAACCTCTGCCTCCCAGGTTCAAGTTATTCTCCTGCCTCAGCCTCCCAAGTAGCTGGGATTATAGGCATGCTCTACCATGCCCAGCTAATTTTTGTATTCTTAGTAGAGATGGAGTTTCACCATGTTGGCCAGGATGGTCTCGATCTCTTGACCTCATGATCCACCCACCTCGGCCTCCCAAAGTGCTGGGATCACAGGCATGAGCCACCATGCGCAGCAATTTTTTATTTTTTATTTCATTCATTTCTACTTCTCTATATCCATAGAAGGTTGTGGTAGAGGATGCTTTGTGATGTTTTAACGATTTGAAATTTCTGTTATTTTTGTCATTTGACATTAGCTTTAATGTTAATGCAAAAGGGCATATTTAAATGCTTGACTCAAGAATAAAAGCTTGTCACCTTCCAACTCCAACACTTAGTGACTGTGTGCCTCTCTTAACCTCTCTGTGCCTTTCTTTGGTCAGTCAGACAGAAGATCATTTGCTAGTCATTATTCAAAGGCTTGTGAAGATGGAATGCAATAATTCACGTAAAGCATAGAGACAGGAATGTAGAAAGCAGTAAGTATTAACTGCCATCATCATCTTCAACACTATCCTACAAAGGTTACTAGTACCACTGAAACAGTGTTGCTACGTTCAAAGTAGCAGCTATAACTAGAAGAGAGACATCAAATAGCCAAAAGCTTGAACATACTTCTGATGTTTCTAAGTTATTTTGGATATTTTTCTTTGAAAATATTTTGGATAATCTGTGGACATAAAAATAGCTTAGCTAAGTTAGTTAGATGAACAATTTCAATGGAGTTAACATTCAGAGAGCAATGGTCCAGTTCTCTTAACTACTATCCTAAATTTGTAGAAAAAGTGAGCCTATTCATGACCAAAACACCAAAAGCATTGGCAACAAAAGCCAAAATAGACAAATGGGACCTAATCAAACTCCACAGCCTCTGCACGGCAAAAGAAACAGTCATTAGAGTGAATCGGCAACCAACAGAATGGGAAAAAATTTTTGCAGTTTACCCATTTGACAAAGGGCTGATATCCAGAATCTACAAAGAACTAAAACAGATTTACAAGAAAAAAACAAACAAGCCCATTCAAAAGTGGGCAAAGGATATGAACAGATACTTTACAAAAGAAGACATACATGAGGCCAACAAACATGAAAAAATGCTCATCATCACTGGTCATCAGAGAAATGCAAATCAAAACTACATTGAGATACCATCTCATGCCAGTTAGAATGGTGATCATTAAAAAATCTAGAGACAACAGTTGCTGAAGAGGATGTGGAGAAATAGGAACACTTTTACACTGTTGGTGGGAGTCTAAATTAGTTCAACCATTGTGGAAGACAGTGTGGCAATTACTCAAGGACCTAGAAATAGAAATTCCATTTGACCCAGCAATCCCATTACTGGCTATATAGCCAAAGGATTATAAATCGTTCTACTGTAAGGACACGTGCACGCGAATGTTCATTGCAGCACTGTTTACAATAGCAAAGACCTGGAACCAACCCAAATGCCCATCGATGATAGACTGGACAGGGAAAATGTGGCACATATACACCATGGAATATTATGCAGCCATCAAAAACGATGAGTTTGGGTCCTTTGTAGGGACATGGATGAACCTGGAAACCATAATTCTCAGCAAACTGACAGAAGAGCAGAAGATCAAACACCACATGTTCTCACTCATAGGCGGGTGTTGAACAATGAGAACACATGGACGCAGGGAGGGGAGCACTACACACTGGGGTCTGTTGCGGGGAAATAGGGGAGGATCAGTGGGGAGTGGGGAGTTGGGGAGAGATAGCATGGGGAGAAATGCCAGATATAGGTGAGGGGGAGGAAGGCAGCAAATCACACTGCCACGTGTGTACCTATGCAACAATCTTGCATGTTCTTCACATGTACCCCAAAACCTAAAATGCAATAAAATAAATAAAATAAAAATTAGTTTTTTTAAACTGTTTTCAAAAGTTCTGTCCTATTGGAGCATGAGTTTTATAATTCCAAGATAAAGCAGGAAGGTAATTGATTGCTGGAGGAATGTTCTGTGCAAATTAGTGCTAAAAAATTTCATAAATTTTTGACTGGATTCAGTGTACAGATTGCTATGCTAGGATGGGATGGATTACGGGTAGAGAAGATGGAATTCGAGGATGAAGACGAGCTTGTCCCCACCTTCAAGGAACACTCAATGTAGCTAGAGGCCAGGACTGGGTATGGTCAGCTTTAACTGTCTTCTTTCAAGTATTTAGATATTTCATTTAAAATAACGAATAGCCAGGCATGTAATTATATAACTTTAGAGTTATGCTTTTAGTTTTTCAAACCATGAGTTTGAAGACAATTCAAGGTAGTGGATTAATTTTTATTATTGAATAAACAATGATAGGTAATAATATGCAAATATAAGAACTGGTGCATTTCTATAAGAGCTGTTGGCTTCTTCATCATCGTACTGGAGGTTACGTGGAATAGATTATTTTTTGAAGCTAGTTACAAGAATGGGTATCCGCTGGTAGTTTTCTAAATTGTGCTTTAACTTTTTCAGTAACAAATATATACACTGGTGATAATAAAAATATTTATTTACTTGCTATGTCTCAGTATATGTTTTTTATGATTCTCTGGGCCTTGGCAAATAAACAGAATTTGGGGTTTAGAAATGCTGTACTATATTTGAAATGATTGAACTTCTTATTTTTCTTCCATAATATAACCTGTTTTGTAACATCAAATGGAGAGGAGACTAATATTGTGTTCTTTGTGCCAGGTACTGTGGTAGGTATTTTACAGATGTGGGCCCTGGTTTGTGTGGTTGCTAACCTTTTTGACCCACAAAATTCTGGCAACATCTTAACTATCCCCTTGTATCTGTGGAGACTAAATTCATTCTTATCACTTTAAATATACCACATTGATTTCTGTGTCTATGGCTTGATTTAGAAGTTAGGGGATTTAATTTCCTTTCCCTAGATTAAGTACTTTATTTCCTGCCTACATAGTTGCTAAGGTCAACTGTTTTTCATGTTTTTCTTACCATGTCTTTTTGGAGGCAGGGGAAGCAGTTAGTGATATGTCTGTGTTTTCTTGCCCAGCCACCTGAAAGGATAGGGAGAGTCCTTAAAGGGAAGCTCAGATTAGAGATACTTGACTGGAAAATTAAAGTAAGCAAAAGCAGTGGCCACACGAGACAAGATTAATAGATGGGCTTACAAAAAAGTCTTAAACATTATTTGGTCTTTTGTATGATAAGAACTCTTTGTAGAATATACGCATCATAAGAGCAATTCTCTTGTCTGTTTTGTTCTCTGTGGCCCTGACTTCTGTGCCTGGCATAATGTAGGTGCCTAATAATGATGTGTTGATTAATTGAACTAACAAATGAATGAATAAATAACATTTCACTGGCAGTTTCTGATCTTTATATTTATTTGATGAGAAGTTTATTTGACTCAAGTTTTTTGTTGATATTCTGTTAAATAGTGAGGGAGAAATTTGCTACTAAAGTGAGTAATTTCTAAATGGTTATTTAAAAAATTACCTTGGAAACCTTTTTCCTACAGAAAATTACCTCAAAGTATAAGGTAATTTATTCGTTGGTGGAGAAAGCATTTTATATCTCTGTAATAGTGACACTTGTAAATCTTTATTACCCATGGTTCTTTTTTAGAAAAATCACCTCATGCAATAAAAAAAGAAAAACCTTAAAAAAATCATGTAGACTTTACGGTAGGGAAGTTTTGCTCACATGTATTTGAAGAGTGCATGAGACAAGGTTTGTTTCCTTCTTTTATGCTTTTATAATGTGCCAAGATAGTTAGCAGTTCTTAATGAGTAGATTTATGTAATGTAGGTTAAGGCATGTACTTTTTTTCCCCAAAGGCTTTAATATAATTGCAAAACTCTTCTTTAGAAAGATCATATCTAATCTGTATTTTCTTTCTTCCAACCCCACTCTATTCTTGAATCTTGGGTGAAAAAAATTTGTTTAATTCTTTTTTGAATACTTCTGAGTTTGACCATCTTTTCAAATGTCTTACATGTGTTACCTGTTCATGTACTTCATCCATTTTTCTGTTGGAGCTTTATCTTACTGGTATATAAATGTTCTTTATGTAGTCTTTGTAAAAGACATCTACTGTTTATGGTATTCAATGAATTGTTTTCTTCTTTGTGCATTTTTGCAAGAAACTCTAGAGACTGAAGGGTGTGACGGCTCTGGATTTTTATTTATTTTTGAGACAGAGTTGTGCTCTTGTCACCCAGGCTGGAGTGCAATGGTGCGATCTTGGTTCACTGCAACCTCTGCCTTCCAGGTTCAAGCTATGCTCCTGCCTCAGCCTCCCAAGTAGCTGGGATTACAGGCTTCCACCACCATGCCTGGCTAATTTTTGTATTTTTAATAAAGATGAGGTTTCACCATGTTGGCCAGGCTGATCTCAAACTCCTGACCTCAGGTGATCCACCTGCCTGGCCTCCCAAAGTGCCGGGATTACAGGTGTGAGCCACCGCACCTGGTCACCTCTGGATTTTTTAAGGTTGACCTTTCTCTTTGTCTGTTTCTATTCCCAGTTGGAGAGATGAGCAAATATTTCTTGTCTTTTTGTTTTTTTTCCTTTTTGTGGAGAACGGGGTCTTTCTATATTGCCCAGGCAGGTCTCGAACTCCTGGGCTCAAGTTATCCTCCCGCCTCTGCCTCCCTGAGAGCTGGGATTACAGGCGTGAGCCACAGCGCCCGGTGAGATGAGCAGATATTTCTATGTAAGGCTAATTAGTCTAAGGATTAGGTGTGCCATTGTCGTAAAGTTGTAAGGTTTTTGGGTGTGTATCATAAATTTTTTCAAGAGATATTCCTCTGACTCTCAAGACTGAAACCAGCATTGCAGCAGCAGTTCAGCAGCAAATCCATAAGAAGAGGGGAAAATCCTGTGCCGACATATTTTTCTGACTGTTACTACTATCTTTGGTCTTTTCAGGAACTTGCCATTCAGCTTACTGTTTTTACTGTGTTGTGTATGATTTTACCCCCATGCACAGTCACGTGAGAAGTGAGTTGTCTAACCCTGGGCTGTGTTTCCACTTATTTCCAGAATATTCACATACTGGAGAGGACTGCTTCCTCTAGCACCGAGCCCTCTTTAAGTCGGCAATTACTAGAACCGGAGCCAGTTCCCCTCTGCAAGGTCAGTGATGGAATTCAGTGCTTTCTCTGCTGGCATGATGCCTGCTCTGGGGCCAATTGAACTGTGAATCACTTTTACACCTGACTCCCTTAAAATAGCTTTGATGCCAGTTGTAGACAACTCTTTGCACTTTTTCTGCCTCCAATGTGTAAAGTTCCTCTGCCCTTTGTAAGAGAGAACAGAGAATGTATACTTTGCTGGGATTTGCTGGGTTACATACAAAGGTCTAAAATGCTCTTTAAGGGAAGAAGGAAAAAGAATCTATTGCCTTCCCCGTTGGAGAGAAGCAAATGTTTCTATGCCCAGCTAATGGAAAAGAAAAAAAATCACTACATCCAGCAATAAAAATAACAACAGCTACCATTATTGCCATGTACTCCATCACCAGACACTATGAGAAGTATTTAAATATATTATCCCATTTAATATAGTTCTCATAAACAGCTCCACACAATGTAGGTATTTATCACATTTGACAAATATGGAAACTAAGAGTTAATAACTTGCCCATGGAATAAATAAATAAATAAACTGTCACGGATTGTAGCACAGCAGGGATTCAAACTTCGACTCATCCAACTTCGCTACCATTGCTTGTCAGCTCTTCACCAGCTGCAAGGTAAAACAGTACCTACACGTTCGAGCTGTTATGTATTCTGACTTCTAGTCTCTTTCGCACATCTGGCCTTCCTAGCAGTGAGCTCGGGAGAGAACACTGCAGATTATTTATTAAGACCTTTTCTGTGTCATGGGAGCCAGTATTCCCTCCTTTTCAGCCTGCTCTTCTCATACTGGAGAAACATTAAATTCACATGTGTCTAAAATGCAAAAATCATAGAGAAGAGTTGAGGAGATACCATCCTACTCCTGCCCATCCCTCCCTGCGATTTTCAATGGGCTTTCTCCTTTATTGAGAAATTCTGAAAATAGAATGCATGCAGACTTTGAATTCCAGTATAAAAATAGCACTTTATTTCCGAAGCACTTTCTAAATATGTAAAACTGATCATTCCACTTTGCTTTTCTATAGTAAATATAATCCTTTAAGAAAAGAACACTTTACTACCCTACTGTTATGGAATGCATACACTTGAACCTCTTTATACTGTAAAGATATTACAAGCTATAAAGTTTATTCTATCAGACATGAATAGACTGCTAAGCCAAGGAAAGTGGGGAGTTATTAAACTATAAAACATAACTTAGAGATAAAAAGTGGTCTGACTTCCATTTGAATAGCAAATAGAGACTGTCTACCTGGTTAATATAATATAAATAGTAATCTCTTTGAAATAGCAATTCTCTCTTATAGTTAGCTAAAGGAAATAGAGAACAAATAAATATTAGGACAGTGGAAAAAGGCAGCTAAAATTTGTTGAGCACCTATTTTGTGCCAGGCACTGGATTAGAACATGTATTATCTCTTAACCAGCCCTCAACGCATTGAAGTGCATACTAATATTGTTCTGGTCAAACAGCAATTCTTCCTAGAAGGAGGTGGCTGTTAGTCCAGCTCACGGCAGCTGGGGCTTGGATCCGCCGGCTTGATATAAAGGGATCTGGGAAGGGTACCAAGAGCATCTACTTCCCATTACTTCTCCATGTTGTTGCCCATTTAGATCTTGCTGTAAGACTAATAAACCCTTGTTGTGTTTTTGTGTCAATAGAGACCACATCTCTTGGGACCTCATGAAATCAGAGGGCCATATCTAATTCTGATACCATTGCATCTCACCATTTCTCAGCCCCTTTGAGAGATGGGCTTTCTGGGCACTGGTTAGTAGTGGAAGAATTTTTTTTTCTAAGTGCACATTGTTCTGATCGGGATTTGTTCCAGTCCTATGTTTGATGCATTCACCTGCTAAAGCATTTTTATGTTCTCCCACCCCACCGCTTCACACCCCCCCACACACACTCACTCACCCACATGCATCTGCACACATGTAGTTTACCCTTCAGAAAGGGAATGTCCCTTTTTTTTTTTTTTTTTTTTTTTTTTAGGTGGAGTCTCGCTCTGTTGCCCAGACCAGAGTGCAGTGGCCCAATCTTGGCTCACAGCAACCTCCGCCTCAGCCTCCTGAGTAGCTGGGATTACAGGCACGCCCATCTTATTTTTGTATTTTTAGTAGAGACGGGGTTTTACCATCTTGGTCAGGCTGGTCTTGAACTCCTGACTTTGTGATCTACCTGCCTCAGCCTCCCAACGTGTTTAGATTATAGGCGTGAGCCACCGCGCCCAGCCTCTATTTTTTCCAAATGAAAAATCTCAGGCAATTATGACATTACTGTCTGTTCTTATTAGGTTAAAAATATTTTAAAACTTATAGTACCAAAAATATGTGTATATCTGACTTAAGTACTGATATGATCAATCACATTACGGCTTTTTAGCTCTGTTTCTGTTATAAGTAAACTCAGGAAAATTGGAAACTTAAGTAGAAAAAAAATCAGTTGAAATTACAAAAACAAATGCTTCAATTTTCAGAAAATAATTTTAGTTTTCTTAAGATAGTCCTAGTCTACTAAGCATAGAGGGAGAAATTTTAACATAATGGAAAATAGAACATAGAAGGTTCTATTTTGTACTAAGATGAGTTGTTTCATTTCTTACACACTTTATTTGTAACATTATCCACAGCATTTACAATTGAAATGGGAGAACATTGTTTGGTCTGGTTTTATCTTTTGCTTCTGTCAGTTTGAAAGCCTATTTCATTGTGAGAACTACAGTAGGATCCTTTTCTATTTCTTTTACTGGACTTAGTAATATTGCATCAGACTGAATAACATTATTTGCTCAAAGCTGCCGCATCTATGTTTAAGAAATGCATTTTAACTTTTTGCCTTTCTGTCTTATTTTGGTTTTTTCCCTTTCTGGAGTTAAACTCCCAAAGAAGAAAAAAACACTGTGTTAGAAATTGGTAGCCATACATAAGAATGATACACTGGACTCTGGGGAAGGGGTGGGGAGTGGTGAGGGATAAAAGGCTACACATTGGGTACAGTGTACATTGCTTGGATAATGGGTGCACCAAAATCTGAGAAGTCACCACTAAAGAACTGATTCATGTAACCAAACACCACCTGTTCCCCCAAAACCCATTGAAATTTAAAAATTTTGAAAAGAATTTAGTAGTTAGTAGCTCTTACTACAATCTGAGTTTTAGAAGAAAACTTGCAAAGATCTGCACTTATTAAATGTTTCCATTTTCACAAGTTATACAGAATATTCTTCGTCATCCACACAAACACACAAAGTAAATCAAAGATGAACACCAGCCTCCAAATAAATCTAGCCAGAAATAAAAATATTATTCATCTAGAGATACTATCCGTGGATGGGGCTCCTGAAAATAGAAGTGCCACTAAACACAGTGGATATATCTCTAAGAACAGAGAGAGTGCTCTAGTGAATATATTTACACATAGATGGAGATCATGTTGTGGAATAGAGTGGTGATCTACCTTTCTGTGTGAGTAGGCACAGGCATTAGACTTTTTATAAGAGCCTACTAGTTTCTCCTCTTATTCTAAACATTATTCATAAATAGTGATCACTTGTTGAATTGCAGTTCACGACTAAGAAATGCAACCCTTAAGCTCCCTTAAGGGGCATGTGTATCTTTGAAAACACGGATTTCTTTGGTGTGTCTTTGGCAAGCAGATGTTCTTATGCGCACTTTGGAATGCATGCAAGCCTCCCTGAGAGCGGCCGTGACCACAGCACTGTTATTCCCTGATAATAGCAGGTTCCGAGCCACTTGAAACAACAGCAGCCTTTCCATTTCTACACGGAAAGCCAGGTCCGCACGCTAATTGAACATTTGTCATCAAAATAGTCTTATTTTGAAACTTTAAAGTGCCTCTGTGCCCAGGGATTCACTGTCTGGAAAAATGCATTTTAAACATTCAGAGTACAGGCAATCGAATTTCCATCCTACCCCAAACAGACAAGGTGGCTCCATTGAGTCTCTGATGGACCCTGCTTACACCTAGGTCTACCTGGGAAACTCTTTTTAACTTCAGTTAAAAGTGCATAGCTGTGTTTGATGTTAGCATTTGCTCTGGAATGTTGTTCATACTTCTTTCTGGTGGGCCTAGTATTGCTTCAAAAGCAACTTCTACTTAAGAATCTGCTTTAAGTATGTTATCAAACACTGAGAAACATGTGATTTGTTTTTCTTCTTTTCTCTCAGGAAGCTGACAGCTGGGAAATTATAGAAGGGCTGAAAATAGGCCAAACCAATGTCCAGAAACCAGACAAACATGAGGGCTTTATGCTGAAGAAAAGAAAATGGCCTTTAAAAGGCTGGCACAAGGTAACACTTTTATCATATTCACGTTTAGATCATCTTCATAAATAAAGATTTTATTTGCTATCATGAGGTGAGAAACTAAGAATGTGGCTGTATGTGTAAAACTAGATTTTTTTTTTTTTTGAGACAGAGTCTTATTGTGTTGCCCAGTCTAGAGTGCAGTGAGTGGCATGATCTCAGCCCACTGTAGCCTCCAAGTAGCTGGGACTACAGGTGCACACCACCACACCTGGCTAATTTTAATATTTTTGGTAGAGACGGGGTTTCACCATGTTGGCCAGGCTGGTCTTGAATCCTGGCTCAAGTGATCTGTTCACCTCAGCCTCCCAAAGTGATGGGATTACAGGTGTGAGCCACACACCCTGCCATAAAACATTTAAGGCCTCATTTTAACCAAATGGATTGCAGTCTATTCTACTTAACAGAGATTGAGATCTGTAATATACATATGGAAGAAAAAATATACTTACATGTTATTTAAAATCCAGATTGTATATGTTGTTGTCTGGTTTGCTTTTTTTCCCTTAAGTTAGTATAGATATATTTTCATTAAATACTCTTTGAAATATGAGGTATTTTAAATTCATGCATGTATGACTTTGGATGGATCTGTATTATATATCCCACTGCTATTGAGCTAATTCCATATTGCTGGACATGGAAGACACACCTTACTTTTTACTGTTGGGATGTGATGAACATCCTTGCACATGAACTTCAATTTAGTTCTTGGGGATAAATTCCTAGACTTATTGTTACCAGTACAAACTAAAGCTAGAAAATCACTGATCCTGGAAGTTTTACTGCTGTTTAAAGTCTATAGTTTATTCCTCTCCTTCCTCTCAACATTTTTGTCCTATCTCCCAGTTTTAATTTTGGAGAAAATATTTTTTTACTGTATTTTGCCATTACCTGAGTAGCAAGAATTCGGTCAGACTAAGGAGGAGGAAGTTGCCGTACATTTTCAGTTTAAACTCTTTATTGGGCCACCCAGTATCCTGTTTGAAATCAGTGGAAGAATATGTCTGTCTACTTGCCACATCTGCAGGAGGATTTCATCTCAGGGTAGATAAGTGTATCAGCCCAAATGGCCAGTGGTGGCCAGCCACTGGGTCAACACAGGGAGGTTATGGATTTTAACTTCCTTGAGGAAACATTTTATGTGTTTTAAGGAAAAGACTTAAAAATGAACACATGGGAAATGTTGTCCCAGTCCCCTGTCTCTGAAAGTGCCCTCTTCCTTGTCAGAAACCATCTTTCCTGAACCCATAATATTATCGCAGTGCCAAGGACCTGTCCTCACTGATGTTCTTCCTGAGATGTTCACCAACTGGCCATCCTCCTTCGTAAGATCACTGCTGCCTTTCATTCTGACCTTACCTTTTTGTGTTCTCCCAAATTGATGGCCTTGCTAATCCCTTTCCTTATGATATGCTGTAGGTGATCTCTGCTGAAATTCTTTGATAGATAGAAGTGGAAATGCAGGAAAAACAGCTCAAAGAAACAAATTTTCTATGAATTGCAGACTTTAATTTAGCACTTTCAGTCCATGTTTCAGCAAAACTGGCTGTGGTTTGGCAGCAACTCTCTAGACCATACCTTTGAACATCCTGTTACGGGCTGGGAGCTGTGGCTCACACCTGTAATCCCAGCACTTTGGGAAGCCAAGGTGGGCGGATCACGAGGTCAGAAGTTCGAGACCATCCTGGCCAACATGGTGAAACCCCATCTTTAAAAATTAATTAATTAATTAATTAATTAAAATAAAAAATCATGAACATTCTGCTCCATAAATAATAGGAGGGCCTGCTTGGCATTGCTGTCTTTTCTCCTGATCTCTACAACCATGATGTATTTATTCAGATGTCAGCCCATTGGATTGACCAAGTTAAGGGCAAATGATATTAATCAAGTGTTTTTCAACTGTAGACTCTTTTCCAGTGCTTACTTGTTGTCTCGCAGAACCTGTAACAAACGGGTTTCAGTGGCCTTCTGTGAGTTCTATCCAAAACTCATAGGGGTTCTCTGTGCAGAACTCACAGAAGGCCACTGTACTCACAGAAGGCAGTCCCAAGACCTGACTGCCTCCATCTCAGCAACTAAGAGGTCCCAAATCAGTAACTTTCCAGCAGAGTAATTTTCCACAAACAGGAAGACTCCTTGCATCTGTAGAACTTGAGGGCCCAGGACCCATTATTTGACTGGGCCCTGAGAGCTGTTTGTTCTCTTGTGAATTTCCCATGGAAGAAAAATCAACAGCTGAGAGTTTCTGAGTGTTTGTGGAGCAAAAGCGGCCAAATCCATTCAGACTGGACTAGGATTATCTTGGAGGAGACAAAAATTGCCAAAAATTTCTCTCTTTTTTTTAACCCTTAATGTCGTTCAGAAATAATTTTCAACCTCTTTTATTAATAGTAGAATGCAAGCATTTGCTAAGTAGAGACATAAGTATATTGCTAAGCCCACTTAAACTTTCCAGATAATTCATTATTCATAGATTCAGTCCACTGGCTTCTGTAATGGACATAAACATTTTCAGGAATTATTGTGGTATCCAGGGAAAATTCAGGAGTTTATGTTCACAGTGAAAAATTCCCTGTAGACCTGTATAGCGCCCTTCTCAGGGTCACTGGGACCTAACCCAGGTTATTCTCATTTCTCACTTTCAAAAACATCCCAGTGTGGTTCATCAAGAGAATTGTAGCTTCAGGTCCTCAGATTCCCTCCCTGTTAAAAAAAATCATAGTGATAAGACTCCATCCCCACTGGATTATATATAAAAGAATCTTGGTAGGTTAACAGTATGAAACTAGACCTCTTATCTCCTTACCATTTAATGTGACTGACTGTGGCCAAGTGCACTGAATCCAGATACATTAAAATGGTCAAACATATTGATTACTAAATGCAAAGCAACATTAGAACCACATTTGTGAATGTTTTATATAATTCAAAATACAGACATAACTGAGGGTGTTTGGTTCTTGCAGCGTTTTTTCGTCCTGGATAATGGGATGTTAAAGTATTCGAAGGCACCACTCGATGTAAGTAGCACACACGACATGTTTCAAAGATTGATTTCGAATTCTGCTTGAAGTGAATAAACACTGTAATTGTACAAGCCTTGTGCCATAGTTACCAGCTTTGTGCATGTCTGGGCATGTAAGATTTCACAAGCTTCCAAACCTCCAGGTTCTAAAGTGTGTCTACCTAGTGCATGAATATTTAACTATTTTGATGTGTGTTATTAAAAACAGAAGCTTAAACCTTAAAGTGAGACATGAGTAAAATCACCTTCTGTCACTTGGAGAGAAAGCGCAAATAGGCTTTTTTCTGCATCTCCCAATAAACTCTGCTTTATGTGTGCTACTTTGTTCTTATCAATGTCCTTTTAAAAACTATCTCACACATTTTATTTCTACTTCATACACCTTTTCATCTTGGAGATCCTTGGAGATCCCAATTCACAAAAATTATTCCAAATGTTTTTTTTTTTTTTTTTTTTTTTTTTTTTTGGTATACAGAGGAGTAGCTTGCATGTAACACTGGAAAATTCCTTCCTTCATCATTGTGTAGGGGAAGTAACAGAAGGCTCAGGTTTCAATTTTGTCCCCATCTCTGCCATTGAATCAGCTATGTCCTTGATCAGAGAAGCAGCGAGAAGGAAGAGCCGGCTGCTCCCTGCTTTTTGGTCGCAGGTGCCCCATTCTGCCCCAGCAGCTGTCTGCCAGCTGATTACTCAGGGATGTTCTGGGTTATAGGTCAAAGACTGACCACAGTTATTTTAGGAACCACTAAATATGTCCTTTTGGGAGAATATAAGCTGTGCAATCTAGAATTATGAAGAATTAGCATTACATTCTATGCCAAAACAGGAAGAAGATGAATGGTCTTATTTATAAAAATTGGTGTGAAGTCACTGCAGCATCAACTCTCCTAGAACCGAATCCATAGAACCTTAACTATTTTCTGTTTGTTAAGGGGGTATATGCAGTATTCCACTTCCCATAGATAAGTTAAAGATTACCTTGGGTTTACTTAAATCCAGTACAGAAACATCAAAGCGTATATCCTTTCAGCCTATTTACTAGTCTTTTGATTTCAGATTCAAAAAGGAAAGGTCCATGGAAGCATAGATGTTGGACTCTCAGTCATGTCAATTAAAAAGAAAGCCCGAAGAATAGACCTTGACACGGAAGAGCACATCTATCATTTGAAGGTAAAATCACTTTTCAACAGTTTCTCTGCCATTATCAGGGGAAATCATTTGCCTACACCAGTGGTAGGTAGGAGAGTGATTTTACAGTTACCTTCTCCTCTTCTTCATTGTTTTAGGTGAAATCCCAGGACTGGTTTGATGCATGGGTCTCGAAACTGCGACATCATCGCTTGTATCGTCAGAATGAAATTGTGAGATCACCAAGAGATGCTAGTTTTCACATATTTCCTTCAACTTCCACAGCTGAATCCTCACCAGCTGCTAATGTTTCTGTAGTGGATGGAAGGGTATGACTTTGTTCTATAAAAATCATCCTGAAAATTGCTAAGAAAATTATGCAAATTTTGGCCAGGCATGGTGGCTCATGCCTGTAATCCCAGCCCTTTGGGAGGCCAAGGTGGGTGGATACATGAGGGTCAAGAGTTCAAGACCAGCCTGGGCAGCATGGTGAAAACCCCATCTCTACTAAAAACACAAAAATTAGTTGGGTGTGATGGCACACACCTGTAATCCCAGCTATTCAGGAGTATGAGGCACAAAAATTGCTTGAACCCAGGAGGTGGAGGTTGCAGTAGGCCAAGATCATGCCACTGCTATGCAGCCTGGGCGATAGAGCAAGACTGCATCTGGAAAAAAAAAGAAAAGAAAAAAAGGAAATTATGCAAATGTATAACTGAATCTCATTTGGGAAAACCAGAAGGAGAAGGTTTGCTTTGTAAACTAACACTCAGCAGACAACAGTGACATTTGGCATGAAAGTTAATAAATTAGGCAGAAATGTGGATCATCAAGAGAATTAGCAGTTATTTTTCCTTTTATGAACAGATTACCTTCTAACTTCATGTGGCTTTGTAGAACTGTTAGGAAGTGAAGTAAACATCTATTTAATCAACATTCAGAAATCAGGTGCCCTCCTGGATGGTAATAAGAAGGCCTCAAAGTCTTGAAAATGAAATTGCTTCTGTATCTTGACCTATAATATATCCGTGACCCATTGAGAGGCTATTAAATTTCCCCATGAAGTTCGTACAAGTGAGCTCAAGAATGTGACAGTAATATAAGTAATTGCCTAGTTAAGTGATCAAGCACTGTGTTACAAATAACCAAAGTTCACAAACAGTAAAAAAATTTGTCCAGAAGTGACATCGCCATTAAACAGCTGAGCCAGGATCTGAGCCCACATGTGTTTCCAAAATCAGTGCCCTTTCCATTTTACCAGGTGCCAGACTAAGGGAGGCTGACCTTGTTCTTTGGACTGAAATAAGAGTTCACTTCTATGTTGATGAAAAGCTAGAGATGTTGTTTGTTTAAAAAAATCAAGGTTAAGTCAGCAGACAGAAACAGCTGTTTCTGCCTTGGATTCAATAATTAAGTTTCCTGAAACCTAACCCATCACACTGCCCAGGGGTGCTCCAGTTTCACACTTGGCACCTGAAATTGAGGGCAGAGAGGGTGAGGAAGCTGGCTGCCACAGTACATTGTGTTCAAGAACGTTCCAGTGAAGATTCTGCTTTTCTTTGTTTGCTTACACAGAAATGTATGCCTTATATATATACAAGTTTCCTTTGCAAACTTTTGAAAAACCTCATAGAATAACTGCAATACTAACCAAATTAGATTAAATGAAACATTACTGTATTTACTTTTTGTTATTTTAATGGCAATTTTTATTAGATCCTATTAATTATGTTAAAATTATCCCAAACTTTACATTATTTCTTTTTCTTTTTTCTTTTCTTTTCTTTTTCTTTTTTTTTTTTTTTTTTTTGAGACAAAGTCTCACTCTGTCACCCAGGCTGGAGTGCAGTGGTGTGATTTTGGCTCATTGCAACTTCCTCCTCCTGAGTTCAATTGATTCTCCTCCGTCAGCCTTCTGGGTAAGCTGGGATTACAGGCGCCCACCACCACACCCAGCTAATTTTTAGTAGTCACAGGGTTTTTAGTAGTCACTGGCATGTTGGCCATGCCAGTCTCAAACTCCTGACCTCAAGTGATCTGCACACCTCAGCCTCCCAAAGTGCTGGGATTACAGGTGTGAGCCACCACACCCGGCCTCAAGCCTTACATTATTCCATTCTGGTTGCAGCCTTGCCAAGGACTATTTAATTATCTTTCTTCTAGGAATAGGGTGTTGGATTAGCCGTAATACCAACCAGTTCTGAAATAAAAAAGGGAATGAACCAGCTGGTCAGGGCATCAGGAAGACAGGAACTTGCAGACGCCCAAGACAGTGTCAAGTTTCTCTGGCCTCTTGTGTTCTCACCAGAGGGTAGACAGATTCCTAGAGTTGTCCACATTAAATGAGAAATGTATTCCAAATAGATCTTTTAAAAATATAAATTTTTAATTCTTTGGTTCATCCAGCTTCTGCCTACATCATTGGCACAGAGTATTGATGAAAATATGTTATTTTCATTTCATGTTATTAATTAAATAACTTGGGTGGTATCTGAGAATAGAAGGCTAAAATCAAATCCACCCCAGTGTTTGCCTTGGAATAAGAAAGCTCTTCAGCTCTAGGTTTCAAAACAGATCTATTGCTCTGGTTAATGACATACCTCTAAGATCTACTTGGTGAAAGATTTCCATTACATTTATCAAAATGTAGTAAAGAGTGAAAAGAGCTTTTTATCACTTTGCCTGCCTTCTAAGTATCAAATTATGAGACTTCTGAATGTTAATTGGTTTGTGGCCCTCTGTGGGTAATAAATAAGCCTGGGTTTGCTAAGAATGTGCATCATTCACTTTGTAATGATTTAGAAGAGACACAATTCAGTTGTAATTGAATATTAAAGTCAACTATAAAGTTTTGAAATAATTTTTTAAGAAATAAGCTTCTATTTCTTCACTGTTTCCCACAGTCACCTTAGTATCTATATACTTAATACAACTTTCACTTATTTCACATAAAATTTTTAATGAAAAGTCTGTAGATAATAACTTTAATAAAAAGCTGTAGAAAATAACTTGCTAAGACTACCTTTTTTATAAATAATTTTTAATATGAATTCAAGGCATTGCAAGGTTGCTTACTGGTGGATAATGTCTTTAGGAATCACATGTGGCTGACGATACCTTGAGTCATAGGGTACAGGAACCTTTTGCAAAGGAAAGACCTTAAATCATGAGTTAAGAGTACTGCCATAAGGACACTGCACATACAACTTACTAAGCAATTAAAAATTGTTGGGAATTTGAGTTGGCAGGTCCTTGTGACTATGAGATACAATGCACTCAAATGTTGTCCCTTTCATTGAATGATGGAGATGGCAACTTAATGAGAGATTGTTGTTTAGGAATGTCGCCCTCACTGAGCACAAACCACATTTAGCCAAGAGGCTTCTTCAATGTTTTGAGTGTGCATTTTCTTCCTATCTTTGTTAATAGAGCTTTGAGGATACTTGTATTTCTTTTTAATCATTGAAATGTACTGTTTCATAACCATACAATGCATCTGTTTTTGTTTACCGTAGATGCAACCAAACAGCTTTCCATGGCAGTCCCCTTTACCGTGCAGCAATAGCCTCCCAGCAACCTGCACAACTGGCCAGAGTAAAGTGGCAGCCTGGTTACAGGACTCGGAGGAGATGGACAGGTGTGCAGAAGGTTAGTTCTTACCTAGTGTGGCCTGAGAGTAAGCCAAAACCAAACAAGAAACAAAACCTAAAAGGTGAATTGTGAGTCTTTTACCCTGATTGCCTTGGCCTTTCCTTGCTCTTTTTCTCCTCCTTGTTTTTTTTTTAATTAAATCCAAATTTTATTAAGGATTTCAAGTTACATACTTCAAATTTCTAGAATGGAATGGAATCATTTTGGAACGGGAAAAATGGCGTAAACACTGACATCCCTTAAAACTTCAATATTATAAAGAAAATTCTTTTGCAAACCACATCTCCATTATATGACAAGACTAGGTATTATCTACACCTTCACTTTGGCAATAGCTGTTTCCTAAAATAATGAAAAAGATGATTTTGCTACTTCAGTTCATTAAAAATGGGATTCCACCTTTAAAGTTCAGAAAAAGCTGCATTTAGATGAACTATGTTTACAAAAAGAAAAGAGTGCAGAGTGTCTAATCAAAGCAAAGGAAATCATTTTGAAAATAAAGAGAAAAAAAGCTATTATTATTGGTTAAGGATTTCCAGTCATAAGTTAAAATCTCAGGAGAGGAATGGATAGCACTATAAACAATGTGTTCACATTCCAAGACCTTAACACTAACTTCTCAAAAAGGAAGTTTTCATCACCTCTAAAAATGACTTCAATGTAATTTTATTAAGAGCAGGAAATCTAGACCTTCCTCTAATGACAATCCAATAATCCACCTTCACTGGCATAAAAAAAAAAAGTCAACCCCAAAATTAACAGTAATTAGCCTGAGTTATTATAAATGTGGCTCTACAGCCTGAAATTTAATGGCGTCTTTTGTCAAAAATAGTCTTATTTCCATGTTAGTCTCATGACTATAATACCACAGTGCTAGCCCTGTAGTATTTACTACAATACAGTCATCAAAAATTCTTGAACCTTGAGAAATAGTACATCCCACCACTTCAATAAGAATAGGAGCCACACAAAGATCTAAGAGTGCTGCCTGCCCAGATCCAGAATAGAGGTAGTCAAGCTTTGTTTTCCAGTTTAGTTGTCAAAGGGTGGTGTGGACAAAATGCTGAGTGTCACACTGGCATGACAAATAGGCCCCAAAGTTTAAGCTTTTAACGTTTTCCCCTTGTTTTTATTTTTATGTGCCAGCTCCTTCTCTGTGCCGTGAATCGGGCTCCTTACCTGCCAGTGTTCCTGCACCCTCACAGCAGTTGAATGTGGTTCTTGCTTTTCCCCTAACTTCTACCCACTTCAGCCTTCTCTCCTTGTCTCTTCACCAGTTCCTTCTGGCTTCTTTAGCCCCTGGACCCTGGGGGAGCCACACAGAGGGGTGACCCCCAAGGAGAGCCCACTCTGCCCGCAGCCCCAGAATCTCTGCTCTGCCCTCCTCACTAGGTCACTTCCACAGCTGCCTTCTCTACTGCTCTGTCTTCCCACAGAGCAGGTATATGTTTCCTGACATCTCAGCAATAAATGGCAAAGTTCTAAAATGCTGTATCTTGTATCCATAGTTACCTATTAGTGTGCTCCGCTATGGATCAGTGATTCAATATTCTGAACCAATACCTGATTCCCTCACACTGCCATCTCTGAGCCTCTTCATCTCTTCTTACCTTCACCTTTTTTGTAATTAGCCAGAGCACAATGGTTCAGACTTTATCTACAGACCATTTCCATTCTATGAGACAGTTTTCCTTTGACCTTCAAAACTGAGAAAAAACAAGGGCAATGCAGAGAATGTTTAATAAGGCTCAATTTGTTTATTTTTTTAGGTGATCCAAAGATGATGGGCCTAATTTTTTAAAATTATTTTTCCTTATAAAAATATAATAAAACTAGATATTAGATCACTTTTTTGTGTTCTCACTTAAAAAAATTATAATCTGGTAATCTATGTAAGTCCTCCAACTGAAAGAATTTTTTTTTTTACTCTACCAGCATGTGAACTCAAAATATGCAGCATTTTTGTCATTTTTGTCAGCCTTCTGAGACACTCACATCCCAGACTTTATCTTTATGTGAAAGTATAATTTAAGAGGGATTTGGCTGGGTGCGGTGGCTCATGCCTGTAATCCCAGGACTGTGGGAAGCCAAGATAGGCAGATCACTTGAGGTCAGGAGTTCAAGACCAGCCTGGACAACATGGTGAAAATTTGTCTCTACTAAAAATACAAAAATTAGCTGGGCATGGCAGTGTGCCCCTGTAATCCCAGCTACCCAGGAGGCTGAGGCAGGAGAATTGCTGGAACCTGGCAGGCAGAGGGTACAGTGAGCTAAGGTCATACCACACTGCACTCCAGCCTGGGTGGCAGAGCAAGACTCCATCTCAAAAAAAAAAAAAAAAAAAGAGGGATTTTATAATCATTAGATATGTCCAACTGACATTCCATTAAAACAGTTTTACTTGGATGTATTTTAAAAACACTCAGACTTTGAGTATATTAACTTCAGGTTGGACAAAAAAGCCAAGCCTCGTTTCCTTAAACTCTTCCCCTCAGCAGTGATTGTAGACACTGTAGCCTCTCTAACTTCTGCAGCCTTGAAACTCACTTCTTAGACACTTCCTCCAACGTCTTACACGTATTGTGGCATTTCAGCTGGCCGCTTACATTACAGAAAAGATAAGTCCATGTAATAATACGATATCCACTTTTTTGATCCAAAGGTTTAGACATTGGCCTTTATACCAAGAAGCCTCAGGCTGCTGGGGGGTTGTGCTTGTCTTCCTGCCTGTTTCAAAATGCCTCTGTGGCCCATCCCTTGTACCCTCCCTCTGGGGTTGGGGGTGATCCTTCTCCTCCTTCCCATCCTGACTACTCTACCTCCTGCCTTTCTGTTTTCTGTCAGGATTTAGTGCAATAATCAGCTCCTCTCTTGGGGATAACTACAGACCTTCTTGCTTCACTAGTTGTTGCTCTCTGCCCACTGATTCCAGCTCCTCTCTCATAATTGGACTTTTTTCCTTTTTATTTTATGAAAAAGCATTCTTGATAGCAGAAAGCCAACTGATTTCTGCTCTGTTCTCAGGCCTCATTCTCTAACCTGCCCTGCACCTTTTATCAGCCTCCTTCCTTGAGCCCCATGAAGTTTTCCTTTTTCTCCTCTCCCTCACTGGGATTCCCTCTGGCCAACCTTGGTTGTAGAGATGATCAAGATTCAGTCTTACCCTTTCTGCTTCAATAATAGTAACTACAGTTTATTGACTGCTCATTGTGAGCCAAGACAAGACCTTACATGTGTGGTTTTGTGTAAATCTTTACAATGTACCAAACAGGCATTAGGTACCCTATAATTTCACAGACAGGGAAACCACAGCTCAGAGAGGTCAAGTAACTTGTCCATGTTACACAGCAAATATGCAGCAGAGGTGGAGGGCTTAGCCAGGCTAACCTGATTTTACTAACTCTTTTCTGTGCTTTGGAGATGCCAGGCATGCTTGTAACTTCAACTGAAGTCTATTTTGATGATGTTAGTGGTTGTGGTGGTCGTGATGATGATGGTACTGGTAATGATGCTGGTGGGCTGGTGGCAGTGGTGGTGGTGATGATGGTGGTGGTGGTGGAGGAAGTGGTGCTTTCTCTTCTAAGTCTGTGTTGATGACCTCAAACCACAGTATCTCTTTTCTGAAACTCGTATGTACTTTTTTTTTGTCTATACTAATCATTTGACAATAGAGCCCCAATATTGAAATTGGTTGCATGTCAAAAGTAATATTTCTTGATTATTTCATTGGTTGAATATTTTACTGATTGCCTTTCAAAAGATGTAACAGCTTATCGAACCTGCAGTGTAGCTTAGTTTAAATACTAATACTTAAAGTAGCTGGCTATTTATAGATACTCACATTATCTCAGTCCAAATCTTCTCAAGTATATACAGGAATTGCTTGGTTCTTAGAATGCATTTTTTTCCATAGAGATAAAATATTAAATTAGTATCATACAGGCCATTTTTATATGCCAGTATATGCCATCATGAAAGATGGGTGCATAGTGGTTTGACAACATACAGATTGTTTATTGGGTTCTTTTTTTTTCCTTAACAGAATGTAAATTCTATGAGTCTTAATTGATTACTGTATTTCTTATGCTTAGAACTGTACTAGGTACACAGCGTCCTCCCAGTCGGCAGGCACTGATGGATAACTTTGTATATACCCTGATTTATTTAACTCTTTCACAGGAAGATGGTATGTTTCTTTTTGGAGCAAGACAGGGCATGATGGAAAAATAAGTTACCTGTCAGATATTTTAAGTTTTAAGTTTTTCACTATTATTTTAAAATCTAGGCAGTCCACTCTTGGCATAATTTTTCATTTTCTCAGATTCTAAAATGAGATTTTAATCTTAATTTAATGAAATTCTACAGATTTTTTTTGAAGAATGTTTTTATTGTCTTTGGAAAATCTTTGTAATCCTATATAGACACTTAGGCCAAGAGTGAAATCTTGTCAAAGATTTCATCTCTTACTTATTGTAAATAACAGAAGTGACAAAGAATGATGTAGCATGGTCCAGGTGAAGGCTCTAGCAGGGTGATGAGACACAGCACAATCAGTATTCCTTAGAGACCATTTCTGGCTTTCATAGAACCTTCTCATCTACCATCTCAGTAAGTAGGTAGGAGAGCTAAATATTGCTATCACCGTTTGACAGGTAAGGAAACTGCAACTGAAAACTCTAAATTGATGTCTCCTTACACTTAGTTTTGACTACTTGGCCTTAAATTGAATTATTTACAAAGTTCTGTTTTCATTCTGTTAGAAAAAGCATGGATATAATTTTGATAGTTTTCAGCCCCAATTCCAGATTTCTGTGCTTACATAGCACCATTTATTTAGAAGAATCACAATTATTAAGGAGTATGAATGTAATACTTCCTAGATAGAAAGCTCAAAATAAATTTGTTAGCAATTGACCATAAAAATAAGAAAAATGACTCAATATCCCTTTATTTATTCATTTATTTATTTATTTATTTGTTTATTTGTTTATTTTGAGATGGTGTCTCGCTCTCTTGCCCAGACTGGAGTGCAGTGGAGCTATCTCGGCTCACTACAACCTTTCCCTCCTGGGTTTAAGTGATTCTTCTGCTTCTGCCTCCCAAGTAGCCGGGATTACAGGCACCCACATCATGCCTGGCTAATCTTTGCATTTTTGTAGAGGCAGGGTTTCACCATGTTGGCCAGGCTGGTCTTGAACTCCTGACTTCAAATGATCCACTTGCCTCAGCCTCCCAAAGTGCTGGGATTCCAGGCGTGAGCTACTGGCCCAGCCTATTATTCTTGATTATGTTTAATTTCACATATTAAAGATCAGTTTTTTTAAAGAGTGATATTTTATTATATACATCTTTAAATATTCTCTTGTTCTACATGCACCAAAAAAATTTAAAAGAAAACTAAAAGTCATTTCTGCTTTCTAAATATTAATTCAGACAGAATGAGTTGATGTCCAGGTGATGATGATGTTGCTGGACCAGCAAATGCACTTTGAAAATCTGATTAGTTTAAAATAATGTCTCTAAGAAATTTTTAAATCATTCAGTTCAACATTGCTAGTGAGCTAAATTATAGAAAATATGTTTAACTGATTTTGTATTCCATCCTATTTTTCTGAACTTGATTTTAACTCTACCCAAATTCCAGGTACCACCTTCTAATGCATTTTAGAAGAGCAGGTAGACAGGCTCCTAACGGTGAAACCACAGGCCTGCTGAAGTTCACCTGAGTTTGCTTCCCATGTGGCAAAGGCTATCAGAGCAGAAAAGGGATCACATACAATGTGACTGAGAGTTTCATGGTTTCTACACTAATAGCTGTTAATTTGTAAGCGTGTGCTTTGAAATATAATCAATGGTTTTCGGTTCTACACCAGAGAAGGGTCTGTTTTGTTTCACCTGCCAGAATCTTCATCATATAAACCTGGATCTGCCTACTCACACTTGCCATAATTTGCACTGACTCATTTGTTACCATCACCACTGCCCCCTACCCAATTCTAACATATTTTTATTTCTGATTTCTTATTAGATCTTGCACATTGCCAGTCAAACCTTGTGGAACTTAGCAAACTCCTGCAAAATTTGGAAATACTTCAGAGAACTCAGTCAGCACCTAACTTTACTGACATGCAGGTAAACGTATTCCCGCTGCTGGTAAAAAGACTTAGGATATTAATTTATAATGTTTATTGGGATATTCTATGAATACGTAAGATATTATTTAAAGATAAATAACTTCAATACAGACATTCATTTGTATTCTGGAGTTTTTAATGTTTTTGAATCTCAGTGTCAATGTGTAAAGATCATTATTTTAAAATGCTTTACATTTAAATATACACTAACTGGAAGAAATACATTCAGTATCTGAATTATTCTTCCGTGTTTGTGTTTCATTAGAAATGGTAGCTTTGAAGATATGCTTTAGATACTCTTAGAATTATTACTGTCTTTTCATATGGAAAACAAAGCTAGATATTTCTAATCCTGTATTCCTTTTGTGTATCAGAAAAATATATTTTATAATTAAGTTCTTATCTCTGCTTTTAATGCCCACTGTGCGTCTGATATGCCTTTCTCTCCTGGCTGGTTTGCTTCTAGGCTCTAACAATGATCTATTACTAACTTACTGTGCTCTTGTCTATACCTGTATCATCTGTGTGAACTTAATAATACTTTCTTGCTTTTAACTGTTTGTGTAATGTAGGCTAACTGTGTAGATATTTCAAAGAAAGACAAGCGGGTCACAAGACGATGGAGAACAAAAAGTGTCAGCAAAGATACAAAAATACAACTGCAGGTACAGATTTTACTTTTCTTTCATTCATGTTTTTATATACTTTTAAAGTACTCATCTTTATATATCAGTTTATGGGAGTTAGATTGAAAGAACAGCTGAACTGCTTTAAAGCCAGCACTTTTCAAACTGTTACATTACCTAAAATAGTGGGAAATCTCTATATTTTTATTATTCTGGGATAAGTGAGAAAGATTTAAAAGAAAGGTTAAAATTATACAATATGGGTTCAAAATTTTTATTCTCAATTATAGCCTTTGAACCATTAAGATATATTTTAACAAAAAGTTACCTTAAAATCTAAACTAAAAATCTAGTGGGTTATAATGAACATTCTTTTAAAAATACTAGATTTTAAAAGAGTTCTTTATGTGTCCGCTTTGTCCAAATTTTTTCTATCAAGAAAAAGGGTAGGTGGTTCAATAGATGAGAAACCAACAAACTCGGATACTATTCTAATCACTGTGGTTTTCTGGCAGTATAATTTTGTACTTTTTTATTAAATTTCCTAAGCTTCCATTAGCTCCTGGGTAAAGTGATAGAATTTATTTAATAAGCTCTGAATTCTCTTTCAACTCCAAAAGTTTATGATCCTACAAAAATAGATATTATTTGGCTTTCAGCAATAACTTTAAAGCCTGAACTAGGTTCTTAATAGCTTATAATAAATGTACTTGAATTTATTTGAAATAAAATACACATTTGAAATAAGTAAAGTTTTTAAAGTAAGATATTTTTATATTATTGCATTTCAGTGATTCAAAATATGGTAAATTATGCCATAAACCATATTACTTTCAGATCTTTAAACTAGAATCTCCATTATGTTCATCCTAGCTGCATATTATAAATGGCCCTTATCCTGCACAGTCAAGATTAGACTTTATGATTTGGCCTTTTAAAATCATACTACAAATAAATTTATATTCTAATACAAAGGTAGAAAGAACTACTTTTCAAAATTCTTCAGTCCCTTCTGAATAATTAACAAAACAATTCTTCTCTAATTTTGATGTTATTAATAACATTCTTTGTATTATGATTCTGATTGTGTGAATAACCAACTGTTGCTTTGCTTGCTAATCTGATGTATTTGAAAATAAATTTTCATAAGCACTAATACCCATGCTTTTTTATTTAGAATGTCCACATTCAATGAACACAAATTTTTGTGTTCCTTTGTTCAGTACGTTTCTGTGTGTTTTCCCTTCTGTTCATAAAATTAATACTATAGGGACAGATGTGCCAAGTGATTTTACAAGAATGTTACTTAAAATTGCTTTTGACAGTCTTACTTGTTTTGAACTTGTCAGTGTCTAGGTTGGTTTGTTTGTTTGTTTTAAGCATGGTGTCTGTGAATCAAAGCCAAGAAAAATAATTATTTTTATAAGTAAAAGAATCATTTGGCCAGATATGGTGGCTCACGCCTGTAATCCTAGCACTTTGGGAAGTCAAGGCAGGCAGATCACCTGAGATCAGGAGTTCAAGACCAGCCTGACCAACCCTGTCTCTACTAAAAGTACAAAAATTAGCCGGGCGTGGTGGCAGTCCCCTGTAATCCCAGCTACTTAGGAGGCTGAGGTAGGAGAATCGCTTGAACCCGGGAGGCGGAGGTTGCAGTGAGCCCAGATTGCGCCACTGCACTCCAGCTTGGGCAACAAGAGCGAAACTCCATCTCAAAAGAAAAAAAAAAAAAGAATAATTCCTCTAAAACAATTGAAGAAGGCCTACGTCACAAGAACAGATATATTTGTGAATAGATATCGTTTTAACCTTGTGTCTATAGTGTATGCTGTTGACCACATTCTCGTTCACAGCTGTTGTCTTGGACAGGTAGGTTCTCAGTGATTTGTAGTGCAATGTCCCAGCCACCTTGCTGCATCTAGCACCACTAGAATCCCCAGATCACTCGGTTTTTTTCCCCAAAGACACAGAATGCAACTGGGGCTATACCACCTAGCCTCAGGCTGTGGTTTTAAATATGCAGAGAAGTTATGAAGATTTTTTTGAGTCATCAGAAGAAAATGTCCAAAAAGCTAGAAAATATTCATTCATACTCCCGCCACATCTTTGGGTGGTTCGTTTGTTTTTAAATTTTTATTTATGACATTTTGCTAAAGAGCAATAAAATGGCCTTTGTAATTCCAGTTTAGTTGTTTTTGAGGGAAATTGAAATCATCTCTCCCCTCAAACACACTCAAAGACAGCTTTGCCTTTTTGAAGTGGGAGATTTAGTTCCAATTCCAAGAAGAAGCAAATAGACTTAGGGATGGCAGTAAGCTGTTAATCATTCCCAAAAAAAAACTCCAATTCCACCAGGGCTAAACAAAAGGTATCTTAAGGAGAATGCTACAGAATTTGATCCTATCCCTGGACACTTTCTGCTTTCCCAAACCAACAGGAGCCTCCGGATACTCATTTTCTATTACTGGGAAGTTCCTCCAAGATCCTTCAAAATTCACACTTGGCTGAGGAATCCTAAGTTTATCTAGGATGACTATGACAACATGAAAATCTTTACTCATCAGTATGTTGCCTAGAGGGAGGCATAGCATTTAATTTTACTCTAGTGAATTAAAGATACCCACCACTTTCTCCTACCTCATACCCAGCTTTTTCCCCTTCTGTTTTCAATGTTTCGATCATGAGAATTCTAATGATGCCAGCTGTTTGTTTTGAGTCGTGGCTCATCTTACCACTCAAACCACTTTCGCTGATGATGCAGCCACGTTGCAGCCAATGTGAGAGGGTCTCAAGTGGTGAGACTTCATTTTCTGTCCCCTCTCCTCTTTGTAACTAAGTGCAATAGCCATTGTGATGGTGCCCAGACCATCCAGTGGTGGTGGTTTTGGTGATTGTTGCTGCTGTTGTTGTTGACGTTGTGTCACTGATCATTGTATTCCGTATTCTATAGTAGTTGTCATTTTGAAAAAATTATAAAAGAAATCATTTTTTAAAATTGACCACAAGAAAGTAAAAATGAAAAACATGTTATACTGGGTGTTTGATTATTTATTCTTGTGTCAGTTAGATTGTGCTATTGATTTAAATGAAAAGGCTAAGTTCTAGACCAGTATGGCCATGTTTCTACTGGAAGCTACTGGGGAGTTGGCCTCAGAATTCCGTATAATGTAACTCATGAAGTCAACATTTGTCCTAGAAGGTTCTGTGGAGATTACCTTTTAAAAAAAGGATTCTTCTTGCCTCCTAAACTTCAAACTTTCTGGTTTGAATAAAAATCTCAGTACCATTATGCAGTAACAGTTTGGCTGTGTTTTAAATGAAGTAAGAGGAAGGCAAGAAGGAAATGATTTTAAAAGAAAAAGCTGTTAGATCTCCTGTGTTGCTGATAATATGAATTAAATACTAGATCCCTGGACATTGAAGGGAATGAGGAATAGTAGAAAGTATATAGTAGCAGACAGATGATCTGATGTTGCTCATGGGTAGCTGTCCTGCATCTCACAGATGCTCAAATTACACTGAAAGGCAAAAATAAGTTCTTCCTCCTTTTACTACCTTAAGTAGAAAGGATTTTGTCTAGTAAATTTTTCTGTGGAAAACAGATTATGTATGTATGTGTGTTTATGACAAACATATACGTATATGTAAGCAGAAGATTTGTAAAGATGGAAAACAAATAAGATTGTACTTTTGGAAATTTTTTAAAGATTTAGAGATGGAAAAATTTAAAATATTTTTCTGCCATCCCAAAAAGACTAAAGCAGACCTACTGTTTCTTCAATTTGGGCTGTTAGGAGATTCTAAGAAAGTATATCTTAATTATTTGGAAATAAAATTATTGCTCATGGCCAGGCAAGGTGGCTCATGCTTGTAATCCCAGCACTTTGGGAAGCCAAGGAGGGAAGGTCACTTGAGGCCAGGAGTTCAAGGCTGCAGTGAGCATGATCATGCCACAGTACTCCAGCTTGGGCAACAGAGTGAGACCTTATCTCAAAAAAGAAAAAAAAAAAAATTATTGCTCACAACCTTGAGGAATCAGGGTCTGTCAGATGAAGGCAAAGTTGAATGATTAA
>NW_022436968.1:16511455-16541350 GCF_009761245.1 Sapajus apella | reverse complement strand
ATCAGGGTCTGTCAGATGAAGGCAAAGTTGAATGATTAAAAGGAAATATCATGATCCCTTAATCCCATCCACCAAGAGGAAGAAAATGAAATGAAAGAAAGTGGTAGGATTCTTCTACTGGTTTATGCATAGGTGCAGATTACTAAATGGAAACTATCCTGGGCATGGTGGCTCACGCCTGTAATCCCAGCACTTTGGGAAACCAAAGCGGGAGGATCACGAGGTCAAGAGATGAAGACAACCTGAGTAACATGGTGAAACCCTGTCTCTACTAAAAATACAAAAATTAGCCAGGCATGGTGGTGGGCACCTGTAATCCTAGCTACTCAGGAGGCTGAGGCAGTAGAATCATTTGAACCCGGGAGGCAGAGGTTGCAGTGAGCTGAGATCATGCAAGCTTGCACTCTACCCTGGGTGAGAGAGTGAGACTCTGTGAAAAAAAAAAAAAAAAAAAAAAAGAAAGAAAGAAAGAAAAAGGAAAAGAAAAGAAAACTATGCTTTCAGGTTTTCATGGTTGATTTTTACAGGCATTGTCCTCACCCACTGAGGAACTTAAGTTTTCTTTTCTGATCTTATGGGGTCTGGCGTCTTCCTTGGAAAATTCTTTGACTTGAAAATCCCAACGTGATTGCTGATGTGGAGTCCCAGATAGTGAGCTGTATAATAGGAGATTAAGTAGAAAGTTGAAGAACCCTCATATGCTTCCCCTTATTTTTTTTCTTCCAGTAAGAAATTTAAAAAAAAAAAAAATTGTATCTGGCCATTAGGAGGCTCTCATTACAGCCTGTTCATTTTAGCTTTCTCACATTATTTAATCAGTTTTTCCTGAACTTACTTTTTCCTTGCTACCATTTATATGAATACCTTTTGACTTCGTGTAACATAATATCATTTGAATAAAACTGTGTGTGTATTTATTTGACCTTAAAATCACAGGCTGTCCACCAGTTTATAATTCCATCTTTGGGGGTGTGGGTCATAGTCAGCAAATAGAATTCAGGTGTTTGGATAATCTGCAATGAGAATGATGAACATTTCTCATAGTATGAATGCCCCTGTGACCTCTTTTCGATGCTGATTTAAGAAAAGTCGACTTCAGTTAAAAACTCTCCCTCTCCTTGTCTGATTATTTTTCATCCTCCCATCTTCCATCCTTTTCTCCCCTCTCCTTTATTTTCTCCCCCCTTCTCTTCTCCCATTCACTGTCAGGAAGGGCCACCTGCGAAAGGCCAGTTCAGCACAACTCGGCGCCGGCAGAGGCTAGCGGCAGCGGTGGCTACAACAGTGAGTGGATTTCAATCTCAAGTGGAAGTTTAATAAGAATGAGAACCTGTGTACAAGGGTGACCCCCTGTTCTGATGGTGCCACTGGTGTGTGATGGCGTCACCTGTAGCCCATTCATGGGAGCATAGCTTTCGCATGTTCTCTGGCTGTCTTTGCATGGCAGGAGTCGAACACGGGTATTCCTTTTTACAATGGAGAACTATTATGTAATCTAGTTCTTTTACTATCCATGAAGACATAATTTAAGTCAAATTTGCAGAATTGAGTACAGTGCCCCATGATGTGAGCTTTCCTTAAATGATACTAGTTTTTTGTTTTTTGATTTTTTACCATACTGATATTGGAACTTTTGCTAACTGATTTCTCTTTTCCTAAGAAAAGTCATGTTACTACAGACATAAATTTTGCTTTTTTTTGTAGCAGTGTGACTATTTGAAAAGGATGTGAGAATAAAGAAATGAGAGGGTAAGAAAAGGTGAATTTTGCTGTCATCTCTAAATGGCTACCCAAGTTAAACTTAGCAAGGGAAAATTGTTTTCTGAAAAGAATATTAATGTGAAAATTAGAAACTATAGTGTGGAAGTGACCAGAAAAAGACAGTTTAATGGTATTTAACCCATATCTAGAGGGTTTTTTTTTTTTCTAAGAGAAAATAGAATGGATATAAGGAGAGTAGAGAACATATTGAGATAGATAAGGCAAGTGGGTAGTGAAAGACTTGTCCATACAGAATATAAAATAGAGTATCAAAACACAAGAACTCCTTGCTGGATAAAAGTCAGTTATCATATTTGTTTAATCATGAGATCCTATGAACTTCTTAAAATCTATATTATTGAGTTCATAGCACTCATAGATGTTAGTTTTTTGGCTATTAGATAATATTTCCTTAATTAACAATAGTCTTGCTGTCATTAAGGGTGGAATGTATTTTAAGACTAGAATTGCTGCAAATATATGAAAAAGTTTTGGCTGCATTGCAGGAGAATGGATGCTGGTGTGAGGATTGGTGGCTTTCTACTTTATGATTAGTAATTGGCTCTTGCCTTATATCTGGGTTTTTAGCTAGACTGAGAAACAAAATTGCTTTTGATTATGAAATGAACCAGTGACTTGGAATTTATTAGGGAACTGACTCTTAAGCTCACAGTTTTGTAAATATTTGAGCAAACAAATTATTGAAATAGCTTTCATGGTCCGTGTATATCTTTTGCATGTATTCAAATGCAGATGAATAAAGCCCGTGACACTGATGTGGTAACAGATTCTGACAATAGATTCATGTATAATCAGTTAAATATTATTAAAGGTAATTTTCCATTTATAAAAATAAGAAATCCACATTGTTATTAGAGAACAACACCTCAGTATGGAAAGGAACAGTCCATCATTTTATGAAAACACTGCTTCCTTAAGCAATATGCATCTAAGATGGCATGCAAAGAAGTGATTCTGTGTCTTTTGTGTTCATTTTTTAAATTACAGATACATGCAGTGAAACTGAGATTAGTATCTGTTTGAATAGAATCGGTTTATATTTTTAAAAGTAGGAGTAGAATAGAAAAAGCTTTTAAAAGAAGAAATCATTAATACCCACCTCCCAGGGTAGCTGTGACTATAGAGGTTATGAGAAAAACTTAGTGGCATGCAGTAAGAAAAGCTACTGGCAACATTTAATAATGTATTCAGGAATAGCTAGGGAGACTGGCTTCTCCAGGATCTATAGCCTTGTCTCCATACCAGAACACAGCAACATCTAGCAGATGTTTCAGAAATTTATTCTTGATGACTCTTAATACTGCCACTCAGAATAGCCAACTCACAACAGCAGCCTGACCCAACAGAATGGGAGACTGGAAAAAGAGAAATATTGGCTCTTCCCCATGGAAGAACACTGAGGATCCCAATGCAGTCACTACCCCAAAGAATCCCTGTACATATAGTGCAGAATAGCAACAGCAGGAGACGTTTCCTACTGGCTCAATGAGTCCTATTAGCATAGTATCTATCTTAGACCTGCTATGTATACTTTCATGTCTACCATTGCCAAATTTCACTGCCAGCAACTCCATTGTCCAACTCATTTTGTTTTTGACTTTTCATGGACAGGTGTTAAAAGCATCTCCTAATGTCCCCCATTCCAACCTTCAGTTCTTACTACCAGAATATTCTAGGATCAGGCTTCCTTCCTGTCACAGGACTTCAATAAAGCCTTCAATTTCTTTCCTGCGCAGGGTAGAAAGGCCAAATTCAGTGTTGAGGGTTCTCAGATATAAACATGGAGAGCTGTAGGCATCTCCCATTCCAACCATCACTGACGGAGAAACCAGTTACCACTTAGATTTTTAAATCTTATAATATCCAAATTGATGAATAAAAAGCTGAGTAAATAAGTCCCCAGGCTGAACAGATATTCAGTTAGGGTTAGATTAATGGATCCCAATTTGTATTCTCAATTTCATTTCATGAAGTCCTCAATTAAAATGATCCATTCCATATACCTCTTTTTGACAAAAAAAAGATACCAATATATAAACATTTTCAGTCAGAAGTATGTGAAAATTAGTTCTCAATTTCCTAGGGAGCCATCTGATTGCAATTTGAATGGGACGTTCAAGTCTGTCTCTTTCCCTATGGGTAATATACAAAACCACTTTTACTGTTTTAATAGCCAATTTAAGTTTCCATTATGTTCAAAATATAAATTTGTAACTTATGTTTTTCTTCTCAGCATCTGACTCCAACATTTAGTAGAGAGATAATAATTTATCTCAGGGACAAGTCTGGGTCCTTCCTGGGCTGTCTGGGTTTTCACTGCATAATGGCTTTGCATACAAGCTCCCTGCCCACTCTCATGACCCCACTCCTTACCTGCTCAAGGAAGAGACTCCTCTTCCACACCATGTAAGTCCTTGGAATGTTGAGAGCACCTGAATGCAGATAATATCCTTTTCCATGATCCTCAACATCATTACCAAACACCCACACTTATTTTTCTTAATGCTGTTCTAGTTCCTCATATCAGAGACTGGGTCATTAAATTCCCAAAACTCCCAAATCTACCTATTTTTTTTCACTCACAGTCTCTTCCCATGACATCCTAATCTCCAGCAACTTCTCCATGGATTCTGTTTCCCTCAGCAGGCTGACTGCTCTTTGTAGATTTAGCATCACCACAATTAGGGTAAGAATTTAGGATAGCAGGGGGTGGGAGGATTGGGGAGGGATAACATTTGAAGAAATACCTAATATAGGTGATAGGGGGATGGATGCAGCAAACCACCATGGCATGTGTATACCTATGTAACAATCCTGCACGACCTGCACATGTACCCCAGAACTTAAAGTATTAAAAAAGAAAAAGAATAACAAAGAATTTATTTTCTCGCCAGGTATGTTGGCTCATGCCTATAATCCCAGCATTTTGGGAGGCCGAGGTGGGCAGATCACAAGGTCAGGAGTTTGAGACCAGCCTTGCCAACATGGTGAAACCCCATCTCTACTAAAAATACAAAAATTAGCCAGGTGTTGGGGCACATGTCTGCAACTCCAACTACTCAGGAGGCTGACACAGGAGAATCACTTGAATCCAGGAAGTGGAGGTTGCAGTGAGCCGAGATCACACCACTGCACTCCAGCCTAGGCAACAGAGTGAGACTCCATCTGAAAAAAAAAAAAGAATTTCCTTTCTCTATCTTGTGACATTCTGCCACATAAATACCATTCCTTTATAGGTATCCTAAACGGTCCTCAATCCTTATTATTATAAAGTTAACTGGACAGGATTCCAGCAAGGTATTGAACCGCGGCACTCCATTTTCTTAATGGCTTATTGGCCACTTCTGGGTCTCAAATCTAGAATAGCCAGAATTTTTGAGCCTGATATATTGATAAGCTGTTGACATCTCCCAGCCCAGTGTAGCCAGGTTTCCCAAAAAAGATGTGGTAGAGTTTCTTTGATAGCTCCAGATACCAAATGCTTTAAATTACATATATTAACATGCTTAGTTTAGCTGAATTTTGGGGGGAAGCTTCATGCTCACTTCCTTCCCCAGTAAGTCTTGGATATCTTTTAAGAGAAATAACTCCCTGTCAGGACAATGTTGCATCAGAAGGATGCTGTCTCAACTGCCCTCAACCTGCCACTCAGGCCAGATATTTTGGTTCTTTCTGTCTCTTCCAAACCTCCTCTAAATCCTCAGAGGGAAAGTGCCCTCTTCTTCCCTCTTTCTTTCACCAAATATGTTAGGAAGTTCAAAGCAAAAAAAAAAAAAAAAAAAAAAATTAAAAAGAAGAGGTCCTGACGTACATATCCATCAGAGGATGATGGTTCCTTCCTCCCACAGCACATTCCCTGTTAGCTAGCGGGTGTGGATTATCCTTTCAGTTACACAAAATTTCAACCTGTAGTGGAGTGTAAACGTCTGGTTCTTGAAGACAATTGAATGCACATCTGTGCAGTAAGAATTAGGGAGAAGTTGTTGGTGATCTGATTTGCAAGAGGAATTGGTATTTTCCTTTTCCAGGAATGTTTGGCTGACATTCGTAATGTTCAGGTAAAGCCTTCTTAAAGGGGAGGAAAAGGTGCTTTGCCTCCACCCATCAGGATCCTAGTCCATATCCAGCCTGGGCAAGGAAGTACCTCTAGCCATGTGGAAAAATCTATAGTAATATGACTTTTTCTACTTACTGCTTCTCACTATTGGCCAGTTCATGAGCCATGTACATATATGTAATAGAGTTGCATATAAGTTACATACAAAGGTAAACCACAGTGATTTATATATATTTCATTTACTAATATAAATTTTAATAAGTCAATTTCTAAAATAAGTGTGAACCTCTTTAAGCCATTACTGTATTTACTATTAAGGCTGATTTGTGTTTTATTTAATGGCTACAGAGTACGTGAATCTTCCAGTATATGCATCTTTGAATTTTTACAGGTTTAGTAAGATCCTGCTCTAGGCTCAGATAGTCCAGACCATAAGAGAAGGTCAGCTACATCACAGTTCAGACTGCTGTTTTTCTGCCAGTTATTTTTGAGGTGCAAGTATGAGTTCAGAGTTTAAGCTTGCCTGAGATTATGTCTTTTCTTCCTGTCATTCTATATAGTCGTCTCTCTCTGTAACAGTGAAAAACCGGTGAGTCTGTGGCAGTTCTGAATCAACAATGGGAAATGAGACTCCCTCTTCCCACTCCAACCGCCTGCAAAATAAATGAGTACTGAGTGTCTCCATGTATGTCATCAGAGAGGAATCAATTGTTTTGGAGAATGGGAGAGGTCTTTTTTGTGTAGGAGAATGTGGAACAGTACACTGTTGCTCTTTAATAATTTGTATCTTCCCCTTTCAGGTTCCTTTCAGTGCTACCATGTCACCAGTTCGCTTGCATTCCTCCAACCCCAACCTTTGTGCAGATATTGAATTTCAGACTCCCCCTAGCCACCTCACTGACCCTCTGGAGAGTTCAACAGATTATACGAAGCTGCAGGAAGAATTTTGTCTAATCGCACAGAAAGGTAACAACAAAAATAATGTGCCCTTTAAAGAAGCTCTCTTCTTTGATGAAAGACGATCCTTTGTTCTTTTATCTTTGTCTTTGTGGTAATGGTAGAAAGATTAAATGGTTTGATACAGCTGTTGAAATTCTATATACAAAAATACAATAGGACATGATGCTTGCCTGTTGGAAGATCATACATCACAGATTTACAGTTTTGACTAAAGAAAAAAAGTGCCGTGGGGGTGAGGGATAAAAAAGTTATCGTATGCAATCCGGCAAGATACTGCTACTCAATATTTTTTTGAATGTCCCTTAGTTATCATTTAATACATATTTATTGGTTCTCTTTAGAATCTGTTTGAATATTTCTTTTTATATTAAACAACACTCATTTATTGGACTTTACAATTTGTTGCTCGGGAATTCAGGCAAGGCTCAGCTAAGCAGCGAAGCCTCTGTGCCATGTCCTTGGTTACGCCCAGTCACTAGGATTCGGCCGCATACTGAGCTGGGCTGAAAGACCAAAAGTGGCTTCCCTCCTGTGCCTAGCATGTTGGCAGGATGGCTGGAAGGCTGCAACAACTGTGCCCCCCTCCTCTCCATGGCAGTTTAGGGCTCCAAAAGCCTGGCAGTGGAAGCTGCTTGTCCTCTTCAAGGCCAGCTCTGGCACTGGTGCAGCATTCTACTTCCACGGTATTCCGTTGGTCAAAGCACCATATGCCAGCTCAGATTTGGGGGAAAATTGATCCCATATTTGAGTCTCTTCTTTATGTTAAATTTTCAATGAGGCTTCTTGTGTGAATTAAATTGTTATCATCAGCCATAGACAGTAGGGTATGGTAAATAAGCGGGATAGTGGAGAGTAGATGGACTGAGCACTCCTGTCAGTGTTTAACAAGAAAAGTCAAGGAGTCAAGGCTGCCTTTACTGCCATAGTATTGGACTTTCAGCCACTCAAATTCTTTCTTAAGATAGTATCTTCTTAGATAGTGTCTTCTCAGGCATTGTCTTTTGAAATATTCTAGAAAGACACAAGCGTTGTGTTGCTTTTAGACACAAATACCTTAAATGGAACATCTCAGGTGCTCCCCCGAGACTCAAGAGTCTGGTGGAAAAGAAGGCGGCACACTGAGGAGCTCTCTGGAATCAGCCAAAATTTGCAATCTCAAACCATCAGCGAAAATGTGCTATCAGATTTCATTAATTCCACAACTCTAAAAACAATTAAGCTAAACCCCTTCGATTTCTCAGTTGAGATTCTTCTGCAAGGCCAACTCTCTCTTACCTGCCATTTTACTCCTGGTGTATGTCCATTGCATTTCTTAGCAGGATGTTAATTATGATAGTAGACTAGAGCACTATTAATTTGTTTATGTAACAGCATAGATTTATAGCCGGTAACTTCTACTGTGGGGAAAAGGGTACAAAAGGTAGAGTGTGACCACAAAAGGTACAAAAGGTAGAGTGTGAGTTGAGTATGAGTATGGCACAGCTGCTAAGGGGGGATGCTACTTTGGAAGGCAGCCACAGGAAAACTTTGTGTATTTGGTTGCAATCCTGAAGCTTCCAGGAAATTCAAGTATCGACAGAGTTTTAAAGCTTCTGTTGAATGATGCATCACATTAACCGACTGGAAGACAAAAACCACATAATCATATCATTTGCAGAAAAACCATTTGTCAAAATTCAATACCATTTCTTGATTAAAAAAAAAAAACTCATAATGGTTTAGATATAGAAGGAAAGTTTCTCAACATAAGGCCATTTGTGAAAAACCCACAGCTAACATCACTTAGTGGGGAAAAATGGAAAGGTTTTCCTCTAAGATCTGGTACAAGACAAGGTGGTCCTTCTCCTACTTCTGTTCAACATGGTACTGGAAGTACTATCAAGAGCAATTAGACAACAAAAAGAAATAAAAGTTATCCAAACCAGAAAGGAAGAAGTAAAATGATCTCTATTTGCAGATGACATGATCCTATGTGTAGAAAATCCCAAAGACACCACCAAGAAACTGTTAGGGCTAATGAATGAATTCATTAAAGTTGCAGGATATACAACGAACATACAAAACTCTCTTATTCTATACACAAATAACAACATAGCTGAAAAATAAATCAAGATCAGTCCTCTTTATGATAAAATTAAATACTTAGGAATAAATTTAACCAAGGAGTTGAAAGACCTGTACACTGAGAACTATAAAAAACATTGGTGAAAAAAATTAAAGAGGGCACAAATAAATGAAAGATATTCCATGCGCATTGATCAAAAAGTTAGGTGACTAGAATGTTCATACTTGCAGCCATAAAAAAGAACAAGATCATGTGTTTTGCAGGAACATGGATAGAGCTGGAGGTTTTTAGCCTCACAAACCAAAAAGACACAATGAGAAAAGGATAATTTGTTTGAGAAAAGGATAATTTGTTCAATAAAAGGTGCTGAGGAAACTAGATTTCCACATTGAAAAGAATGAAATTGGATCCTTATCTTAAACCATACAAAAATGAGCTCAAAATAGATAAAAGACCTAAATGTAAGACCTGGAACTATAAAACTCCTACAAGAAGACATAGAGGAAAAAGTTCCTTGACATTGTTCTCGGTGATGGATTTCTTAGATATAACACCAAAAATTCAGGCTAAAAATAAAAAATAAATAAATGGAAAAATATCAAACTAAAGAGCTTGTACAAATTTTTTTTTGAAAAAAAGCTTCTGCACAGAAAAGAAAACAATCAACAAAATAAAAAGATAACCTACAGAATGGGAAAAAAATATTTGCAAACCATGTATCAGATAAGGGGTTAATATCCAGGATGTATAAAGAACTTATACAACACAATAGGAAGAAAATATGTAACCTTTACTTGAGGCCAGGAATTTGAGACCAGCATGAGCAACATAGTGAGACTCCATCTCTACAAAAAATAAAATTTAAAAATTAACCAGGCATAGTAATGTGTGCCTGTAGTCCTAGCTACTCTAGAGGCTGAGGTGGGCGGATCACTTAAGCCCAGCTGTTAGAGGTTACAGTGAGCTGTAATCAGGCCACTGCACACCACACTAGACAACAGAGTGAAATTCCTTTTTAAAAAAAAAATTAAATAAATTTTTAAAAAATACATATAACCTGATTTTTAAATGAGCAAAGGATCTGAGTAGATACTTCTCCAAAGATGACATAAAGATGACCAACAAATACATGAAAAGGTGATCACCATCACCAATCATTAGGGAAATGCAAATCAAAACTACTATGTGCCACCACCTCACACCTGTTAGGATAGCTACTAAAGAGACGGGACAAGTGTTGGCAAGGGTGTGGAGAAAAGGAAACCTTTATACACCGTTGTTGGGAATATAAGTCGGTGCAGCCGTATACACTGGAAAACGGTACGGAGATTCTTAAAAAAATTAAAACTAGAACTACTATATGACCTAGCAGTCCCTCTTCTGGGCATATACTCACAGGAAATGAAATTTACAATACGGTGGTATTGTAAAGATATCTGCACTCACATGTTCATTGCAGCATTACTCACAATAGCCAAGATGTGGAAACCACCCAGGTATCTGTCAGTGGACAAATGGATACAGAAACTGTGGTATACACATATACAATGGATTATTATTCGGCCTTTGAAAAGGAAGCGATCCTGCCGGTTGCCATAGCATGGATGGGCCTGAAGGACATTATGCTAAGTGAAATAAGCAAGCCTTGGCCAAGCATGGTGGCTCATGCCTGTAATCCCAGCACTTTGGGAGGCCGAGGAGAGCAGGTTGCTTGAGGCCAAGAGTTTGAGACCAGTCTGGCTAAGATGGCAAAACCCATCTCTACTAAAATTACAAAAATTAGCCAGGCTGGTGGTGCATGCCTGTAATCCCAGCTGAGGCACACAAATGCCAGGAAGCGGAAGTTGCAATGAGTGGTTTGCGTCACTGCATTCCATCCTGGGTGACCGGGTGAGACTCTGTCTCAAAAAAAAAAAAAAAAAAAGCCAAACCCAGAAAAAAAATTGCATGATCTCACTTATATATGGAATATATATTTTTTAAGTCAAATATATAGAGATAGAGAATAAAACAGTGGTTACCAGGGTGGTGGTAGAGGGGAGGGTTAGGTCAAAGGATACAAAGTAGCAAATATGTAGGACAGACAAGTGAAAAGACCTAATCTACAATGTGAGGATTACAGTTATGATTGGTGTGTTATATTCAGGATTTTTGCTAAATGAATAGATAGCAGCTGTTCTTGCCACAGGGAGAGAAAAATGGATAAGAGGATAGATATGTTAATTTGTTCCACCATAGTAACTTTTATTGCATACATGTATTTTATGACATCATGTTGTATACCTTAAATATATACACAATACATTTTTTAAAGCTAACCATTTTGCTACTTATATGTATCTTATAACATCATACTATATACTTTAAATATATACACAATATAACAAATTTTTAAGCCCCTATTGAAACTATATATTTTCAACAGATACACAAATTCTTTATGCTAGGCAAAGAAACAAAAGAACTTTTCTATGACTATTGCATGAACTTTTTTGAGAGAATTATTTTAAAGTGGATGAAGAGCTTGCTTTGAGAGCTACCAGCAGAGTTAACATAATCCAGCTATCAAGTTATTACCTTTAAATTGATGACAATAGAATGTAGCACATAAATCAGTAGATCGTGAGTCCCTTGTGACCTGCCATCTTCCCCCTGTAATTCAGTCACTGTATTTTATGCTAAAAATTTCCACTTTCATAAATACCTTTCTCAAGTAAGGAAATACCTATTTTAGAAGACTTTGCATATTATAAAAACTGTTATTATAAAAATAGATATTGAAAAGTCAACCTTTTTGTAGTTCACAATTGAAGACTGCCTCATATGTTAGTAATGCTAATTTGTTAGGCATGTAGGAAATGGGGAGGGGTGTTGTTTTTATTGTTGCTCTTAAATCAAAGCACTTTAACAGCAAGATATTCCTGGCTGAGAAAGCAGTGCAAGTGCTGTTCTTAAGGGCATATCATTTCCTACCTCCAAGAGAACTAGCCAAAATTTCTAGATCAGCTGCCTGTTTTATGTTGGCAGAACACATAAAATGCTTTTTTGGGGGGCATGCTTTTGGGAAATCATTTTTGGATAGTGCTAAGTGATTTACGTAAGACTTTATGCTACACAGTACTGCTCAACTGTGATAATCAAATATGGTAAGTAAACTTTCCCCTTTTCCTTCTAGGGATTATAAATTAATTTCTAAATATTGATACTTTGCATTGATATTGATATTTTACATGCTACTTCCAAATTTTTGTTGGCCTGTCTGGTATAAAAACCAAAATTTTCACCCTGATCAATTGCCATTATAGTATTTGTGTGGATAAAGATTCTTATTGAAGGCTGATTTTTAATAAGAACATTACATAGCCTTTCAAGAAAATGTCCATTTGTGAGTGAAAGTCTTCAGAAGTTTATAATGTTGTATATTCTTTCTGCACGTGTCTGACAGTTGCTTCTCACTTTTCTCCCTACCCAGTGCATTCTCTTTTGAAGTCTGCGTTTAATAGCATAGCTATAGAGAAGGAGAAGCTGAAGCAAATGGTTTCTGAGCAGGATCACAGTAAAGGCCACAGCACGCAGATGGCACGGCTCCGACAGTCACTGTCTCAGGTAGACAAGAGGGTGGTTTGCATGTACATGGCACATTCCCAACCCTGTAAGACAAAAGACCAAAAGATGGAGGGCTGGCAGGGAGGCGGCTAGTCATGGAGATAGCACAGTTTGCAGAAATTTCCCCAAAACACTGCAGTGCAGTCAGTATTAGATTTTATTACTTTTCTTCCCCAAAATGTCAAGGTAAGAGTGAAAATAAACCAAACTTGGTTGTAAGCATTATAAGGGTAATTTTGGCTAATTGAACACTTAATGCTTCTCTAAGGTCATTTATACAGTAGCCCCTGGTTTAAAAAAAAAACAACAAAAAACATGCATTTATATGATCTACATATCTGAAATGTGTTCTAGGATGTGTTCAGTCCAATGATAAATATAAAAAAATGTACTAGATCTTCCACACCTAATGTTTTTTCCCACTTACAATACATCTTAATCTGTTAAAAATTACTGATTACTATTACCTGTTTTTCCTTTTCTGATTTGCACTCTTGAGGTTTTCTTTCTAAGTTATATTCCCTGAACTAAACTTTTATATTTCAATATATATTATTGAGTTGATCTTATTAATACTAATCAAATCCTTGTGTGTCTATATCAAAGTTGGAATTTCTGGTAAAAATCCTTTAGAGCTATTCTTACACTTTTTTCAAACGAGTAGTTTTTTAGAAGTATTTTCTTTAGTTAGTCTATAAATGCACTGACTTTAACTCGTTTAAGAATTCAATGTTGTTATGTGATTTGTGAGAACTTGGTGTTTATATAAAATATTGTTCACTTCCTGGTGCCTTGGATCAGAGCGAAGGAGCAAGCAAATCCTGGGTAAGTGGTTCTCTGTGTGGAGCAGATCTTGCTTGAACAGTTTCCCTCAGTCCCTAAAAAGTAAACTTACACTATGTCACCATGTTTTATGTCCCTGAACTGTTGGCGTATTTTCAGTGTTAAGTTTCACGTCATGGCTGTTGTTATCTGGGCCACACTTTCTGCATTATCCATAAAACACTGTCAGCTGAGGGGCATGTACTGCTTGCCAGTACAAAGCCAGCGGCCTCAGGAGCATGAGCGTGAAAAGCCGCTATGGTTCTGCCAGTTTGCAGGGGCTTAATTCATAAGAACATTTTAATGGCTTTCCCTGGACCCTTCTCCTGTCACAGATCGATTGAACACTCAGTTGATGTTAATTGGTCTTCCAAATCATTATGCTGAAAGTATTGTGAATCAGAAGATCAAAATAATGGTCAAGTAAACTTTCAAATTTAATTAATTTATGTCATCTTGTAAACACATAAAATACATTCTTGTCCCCCTAAATGTTGCAGTGGTTCCTTCAGATGTATTTAATGATGGAGGCTTAGAGATAGAAGTCAAGCTTTGCTAAGAAAAACAAGAAAATGCATTTGTTTCTTGCTTGCCTGCTTGCTTGCTTGTATTTGCTTGTAGGTGAAACAGAATGGTAGAGATCTTGGGTCAGACTTCAGGTGAGATTAGAAATAATAATGAGAAATTTTACAACAATTATTCATTTATTAATTCCCCTCTTCATTGTATTCCATTCAGGTGACTATATGCCAGGTATTATGCAAGTTACAGAGCACCAGGGTAAAAGTAGCCCTAGCCATGTTCCCAGGAAGCTTATGATCTGATTCATGAGATGAGCAGTATTTACCCAGGAAACAGGGAAATGGAGCATGCTGTAGTACATTCAGAGCAGTACATGGTGGGGCAGATTTCCAGGGCTCTGGTTGCTCAGAGGAATGGGAGAGCCCTGAGCTGAGAGCAGAGCCACAGATCAGGCTTCTTGGAGGAATCAGGCCTTGAACTGGGCCTGAGTAGACAGCAGCGGCTCACAAGGAAGGGCCTGCTGCTAACATAATAAAAGTAAAGTAAAGCAAAATTTGATCAACTGTGTTTCCTTGGAGTTAAAATATTTCCCTCTCTTGTCAAAACATATATATTTGCATCTAAAGTTAGAGCCTCAATAAATTTTTGTTGGATTGTTATTTTTTTTTTACCAAAGATCTCAATTTTAGCCGTAAAAGATGTGAAAATAATTTGGAACTACTAAGTTTCAAATAGACCATTACACCCTACCCAATAGATAATTCAGTGCTTGCAGTTGTGTGTTATCCCAGCATTTTGGTGATGTTCCTGTATGTGTTGCACCTCTGCTGGCCATCTATTTCCATCACCTCCAAGTGCGGACTCTCTTTTGGAAACCACAGCAGCCTTTGCTTAAGGTCTTTAAGTTTACTGACAGTTCACTCCTTTCTAACAAATTGTTATTCATGGTTAGGCAATTGGAGAGGTGTCTGGTGAATGGCAGGTAGTTCATAGTGGAGGAAGTATGGGATGAACAAGGAAGAATGACTTTTAAGAGTAGCTGATTGGCCGTGTGCCATGGCTCATGCCTGTAATCCCAACATTTTGGGAGGCCAAGTCAGGCAGATCATGAGGTCAGGAGATCAAGACCATCCTGGCCAACATGGCGAAACCCCATCTCTACTAAAAATACAAAAATTAGCCAGGCATGGTAGTCCACACCTGTAGTCCCAGCTACTCAGGAGGCTGAGGCAGGAGAATCACTTGAACCCCGGAGGGGGAGGTTGCAGTGAGCCAAGATTGTGCTACTGCACTCCAGCCTGGGTGACAGAGCAAGACTCCGTCTCAAAAAAAAAGAAAGAGCAGCAGATTAAGTAGGCAAGAACGAGCTCATCAGGGACTACACAAAGGATTTTGGATTTATCTTATCAGTGATGGGAATGCTTAAAATTTTTAGCTGATAAATAATAATGCCAGAAATTAGAAATATTATGGCATATTTCTGCATATTTGATTACTCTGGTCCAGTATGGAGGGTAGGTGGAATTGGGAGGCAAGACTAGTTGGACCGCTTCTTATGGTATTTGAGATAATTTGAGAATAGATTGTACATTTGAGATAATATTCCTAAACTGAGGAAGTGCCATGCCAGCATTGGTAGAGGAGGGAATACATTTCAAAGACACCCAGGAGAAAGAATCAGCATGACTTGGAGATCAGCTGAATGTTAGAGAGGGACAAGAACAGAGAGTCAAGAGAGTCCAGGGTTTTTACTTGGATAACTGGGTATGTGATCACTATTTTCCCCAAGATGGGACTATAAGAGGAGGTGGTTTGCTTTGGGTATATGATGATGGATTTCTATGGAGATTGAGATGTCTGTGGGCAATTAGATATTTAGATCTAGAGCTCAGAAAACAGGTCTAGGCTAGAGAGGAAGATGGATCCCCCTGCATATCAGGGAAGTTGTAGATGTTGAGGAATTGCATTGCAGTCAGAATAAAAGAGTCAGTGGTACTCCTGCTGCTATAGAGAACATTAACATTTGAAGGACAGGCCAAGTGGCCAGGCATGGTGGCTCATGCCTGTAACTCCATCACTTTAGGAGGCTGAGACTGGTGATCACCTGAGGTCAGGAGTTTGAGACCAGTCTGGGCAACATAGCAAAACCCCATTTCTTCAAAATACAAAAATTAGTTGGGCTTGATGGCACATGCTTGTAGTCCCAGCTACTCAGAAGGCTGAGGCACCAAGAATCCCTTGAACCCAGGAGGCAGAGATTGCAGTGAGCTGAGATCACGGCAGTGCACTCCAGCCTAGGCAACAGAGCAAGACTCTGTCTCAAAAATAAAATAAATAAAACAAAAGACAGGCCAAGAAAGAGAAGTCTTTGATGGAGACACAGGGGAAGCAGCCAGAGGATTTAGAGGCAGTGACCATTGAGACCAAGGGGAGTTTCAATAGTCTCAAGAAGAAAAAGGTTAACAGAATCCAGTTTAGCAGCAACTAATGTATGGACTGATTGTCAGCCTTGGAATTTGGCCGTCATCTCAGCATGTTTTTATCTTGAGAAAAAGGAGCCAGCAGATAAGGAAATAGGGCAGAAAGCAACTGTTCTCGTTGTCCCTTTTTAAATGCAGCACTTAAGATTGAACAAGTGCTAATTAGCTTGAGTACATTGAGACCATTGTTTTCCTTGTTCTGAGTAGGTTTTTGAATTTGTATAACTTCACGTTATAGTGTCATTTTAGGTAGTCTAAAGACATGTTTGGTCTGTATTCAAATGTCATCATTTAAACTCCCAGATATTCTTCTGGGGTCCAGAAAAAAAGCCAGGTGTCCCCCAGAGAGGGAAGGAGGGAGAAAGACAGAATTTAAATAACTTCTTTAGGCCAAGCATAGTGGCTTATACCTATAATCCCAATTCTTTGGGAGGCAGAGGCAGGAGAATTGCTTGCACCCAGGAGTTCAAGATTACAGTGAGCCATGATAGTGCCACTGCACTCCATCCTGGGCTACAGAGCAAGATCCTGTCTCTAAAGCAAACAAACAAAAAAACTTCTTTAAGTAGTCTAACATTTTTAAAGCTTAGGTTTTATTTGACATAAGTCCTATTTGATAAATGTCTAATGATTAAAGTGCAGTACTTCAACAAGTATTTAAGTATATCAAACTCAGCAAATTTTATCGTCATTTTTGAAGGCACATAGCGTATAAAATATTTGAAATTAGCATTTTTACAACATGCTCATCATAAATTGTTACCTGCCTTGAGCAAACTACATTTGCAAGGCTGGACAGTCTAATGAATTGCTCTTCTGAAGTAATATTACTTCGACAAGCCTGGCCAACATGGTGAAACCCCGTCTCTACTAAAAATACAAAAAATTAGCTGGGTGTGGTGGTGGGCCCTTATAATCCCAGCTACTTGAGGTGGGAGAATTGCTTAAACCCGGGAGGTAAAAGTTGCAGTGAGCCGAGATCATGCCACTGCATTCCAGCCTGGGCAGCAGAGCAAGGCTCTGTCTCAAAATAAATAAATAAATAAATAAGAAAGTAATATTACTTTCCTGATCTGTATGTACACAAAATCATATATAATTCTGTTATTTAACTCCCGTAAACTTAAATAAACTTTCACACTTGAGAGGGAGCCTACATGTTGGACTCAAGCCTGTAGGACAGGACATTTTATGTGTCATCTGTCCCCTATAAATGACTTTATTTCACATTAGCTATAATTTCATATCTTCTTGTTGTTGTTGTTCTTTGGAGGCAGAGTCACACTCCATGGCCCTGTGTGGAGTGCAGCAGTGCGAGCTCAGCTCACTGCAGCCTCCGCCTCCCATGTTCAAGTGATTCTCCTGCAGCAGCTTTCCAACTAGCTGGGATTACAGGCATGTACCACCACATCCCGCTAATTTTTTATATTTTTAGTAGAGATGGGATTTCACCATGTTGCCTTGTCTGGTCTCAAACTCCTGGCCTCAAGTAATCTGCCCACCTTGGCCTCCTGAAGTGCTGGGATTGCAGCCATGAATCACTGTGCCCAGCTTATGTCTTGTTTAATTCAGTACCCTGAACACCAAAATGAAATAGTCTGTAATAAGACTAAGGCAACCTCAGCACCCCAGATTACCATAATAATAAAAATCCAAGTCATCTTGAGCCTGTCTTCAGTATATTACACTTTATCACTGTTACTAGTTTGATTCTTGGCCCCAGAAATTGTGCACAGCTTGTGTTAAATGCAGTGAGAGTTGGGCCTATATAAATGTGAATAACGGAATATGACCCATCTATTCCAGCTAGAATCACTGTATTTTATTAAATCAAGATGCCATTAGTTGTTAGATGCATCATCATTTTGTGCATTACTGAGAAAGGAAAAGAAAAACACTACTGTCAGTTGAGCTGACACAGTGCTTCAGAGGCGGTGAATGTGGGGGAAAGTGTGCATCTTAGAATCAACAAAATGTAGTAATTATGAGAATTGAAGCAAAAATTGGCTTAACATACTATATAGTAGCATAATTTAAAATCCCATGTCAGCCATCCTCCCTGTCTACAACATTTCACATACCCAAATAATTATTCTGTGATGAGATAAAAGTTGCAAGTGTATTTGTTTGTTCCTGAATTCCATAGTTCCCTGAGACATGGCCAAATTTATTGTATATGGAGATATTCTTTATAGAATCCTTTATATCTTCTATTAACTTTAAATTGTTGTCATTTTGAACATAATTTAGCAATATTATTGAAAGCCTTAAGATGTTTTTACCCTTTTAGCCTGTAGGTCCATGGCTGACATGTCTATTAATGCTGAAATTTAAAAAACAATTGTGCACATAAATATTCATGGTAGTATTATTTATACTAGTAAAAATCAGTAACAGCGTTAAGTATCCAATAGTAGGAAATTCTTGCTAATGCAACTAACTATGTGTGTGAAAAGTTTGAAACATAAAACAACTGCTTATGTCCAAAGAATTAAGGGCAGATATGGTATGTAAACTGTGTACTCATTAAACAATATGAAAAAATACAGCGGAAAAAACTCTAGAAAGAAATGGGCCAAACTACCAACAGTCTGGTAGTAAGGTGAATTTTTTAAAAATTTGTCTATATTTTGCATTTCCCAAATATACCATAAGAGTATTTTTATAATTGAAAAAACAAGTGATTTGTAAGAGAGACCCAAGATTTGGTTTTTGACAGCTCTAGCTTTGACAGTTTCCATGCTCATTTTCTCATTCCTTTTGAGCTAATTTTATTTTTATCTAAAGCGTTTAAATTTGTGATGATTTCATCTTGCCATATGTTTCATATCCTTCTCCAGCCATTAGGCTTCTATGTTTTTCTCCCAGAACCCACAGTTCTGTTTAGTAAAATGTTTTTGCCAGAGTCTCACCCAGTCTAAGATAAATCTTCACCTAGGAATTACCTGCAAGGGTTGACGAATGGTAGTCAGCAGCTAAGGAGGTGGCAATTTAGGTAATTGATTCTGGCTCAAATCCTTAAGACAGTAACTTCTTTTATATGTTGGAAAGGAATTGTGTGTTTCTTAGATCTATTAGACTTGAAATGTGCATAAGGGACATGAGGTGTGTGGAAAAGAGCATGCATTGTAGTTTTTAGTGCAGTTCAAGCTTAGTAAAGCAAGTGGTGAAAATATGCATAAAAGCTGCTGAATGGAGAATCTGTGCCCAGTTCCTGGCTTCAAGGTGCTTCCTCCCTGTTAGGTACTGTATGCCACTAACAGCAGTGTTATTACTGACAAGTCTTCATAGCTCTTCTTGCTCATTGGCTGGTGCCAGGGGCTGATCCTCTGCCTCCTTTTTCCTTGCTTATGCCACTGTTCACTCCTCTTGGGTACATTCCCTACATTATTTCTGCCATCTTCTAGGCCCTTTTCTGTTGTCACTAAGAGCATCATTTCCCTGACAATACTTGTTTCAAAGTTTCCATGATATTATTATAGAAACATGATATTATTAGATAAAATAATTTTCAGGGCAGGAAGTAATAAATGTAGACCTAAGCACTACCTGAGAGCACTGCACCAGAAAGCTCATGGCACTTGGATGCAGCAAACTTCAAAAACAGCCTGTATGATCAAGGCAAAAGGAGGAGGATGCGCAGACAGGGGCTGTTGCATGCTCGGTCGGTTGACGGCTTACACCTTCCACCACTGGGGTTGCCAGAGTGGGAACGGTCTTGACTTCCATGCTTCCTGTGCTATGTAACAGCAACTGTTTTCTACCAGTGCATAGATATTGTTAATAAAATGATGTCTTTTAAACTTTTAGCTTTGATCTCAACATACTTAACATCTGGCTTGAAATCATAGCAGCAGAGATGAGTTTTCTACTTTTGTCTCAATTCTAAAAGTGATCAAAATAAGAACTAACAATGCATCATTATGTACTTAAAATAGAACCAAACTGTTTTCTTGTGGCACAATGTTAATATTTTGGCAGGAAAGTATAATTCCTTACCAGTAGTGGTAAACTAAAGCAGATCTTTGGCTTTAAGTATTAGCCAACATTTAAAAAACAATAGTTTTGAAGTTTGAAAAAAACATAAAAAAATTAAATGTAAAAACATTTATTAAAAATACTTCTATTTTTATTCATCTTAATAAGAAATACTTTTTTTTTTTTTTGAGACACAATCTCGCAGTGTTGCCTGTGCTGGAGTGCAGCGGCACAATTTTGACTCACTGCAATCTCCACCTCCAGAGTTAAAGTGATTCTCCCACCTCAGCCTCCTGAGTAGCTGAGACTATAGGTGTGTGCTGCCTCACCTGGCTAATTTTTGTATTTTTAGTAGAGATGGGGTATCAACGTATTGGCCAGGCTGGTCTCAAACTCCTGACCTCAAGTGATCCATCTGCCTTGGTCTCCCAAAGTGCTGAGATTACAGGGATGAGCCACCACAGCCAGCCTTCATCTTAATAAGAAATATTTTAATGAATATTTCTTTCTTTTGTTCCCATGCTACTCTTTTTGCCATTAATAGAAGAGAGAACAGGGTTTCAACAATAAGGGAATTAAGTAAAAACATAGGTGATAAAACTCTCTTCAGACCATCCCAATGAATGCCAAAGAAAACTTTGCATAGAATGTAAAAATACCTTGATTATGCTCTTATCAGAGAGCCAAATACTGATGATTTCCCCCATAAACTATAGAAATTCCTATGAACCATAATCTAAGCATCAGAAAATTCCCAAACCCAGAATTATTTTTACACTATTCTGGATTCTAGTTGATCTTCATAATGATAACCAAGAAGCACTGTTCAGGAGTCTGACTTAGCATTTCAATCAATTTATATGTTTATTTCATACAACCCCAGAAAGGTTAAGTAACTTGGTCAAGACCACTTAGCCCTGAGATCAAGAGAACCAGATCTTCTGACTCCAAGGCCAGAATTGTTATTTTTCACATCACATCTAAAAAAGAATAAATTAATTTTAATTTTAAAAACCTTTTACCTTATTTTTCATTGATATTAATGGCTAGATGTTATCTTTTGTGCCCATCACACATACCTGTAGGCAGGATCACATTTAATGAACATGGAATAAGATTAGAGCTTAAGTAAGAATTAATTTTTTTTGAATATCCAGAGCAAGATTTCCTTATAAACGGCAAACTATCTTTAGCATTCCCAACTTGAAGAAAACCACTACTTAGCCTCACCCTTGAGTTTTTGTAGCATTATTTTGTTAACACACTTTAGAGTGGCAACAGAACGTGTAGCTACTTTGGAGGAACCATTATTTGAGGTTTGTATAAAACCCTCAGGTCAAGATTGTGATTCTGGGCCATCCACAGTGGCTCCTGCCTGTAATCTCAGCACTTTGGAAAGCTGAGGCCAGAGGATCACTTGAGGTCAAGAGTTCAAGACCAGTCTGGCCAACATGGTGAAACCTCATCTCTACTAAAAACACAAAAATTAGCCAGGTGTGGTGGTGCACACCTGATACTTAGGATCCCAGATACTTAGGAGGCTGAGACATGAGAATCATTTGAACCCAGGAGGCCAAGGTTACAGTGAGCTGAGATCACACCACTGTACTCCAGCCTGAGTGACAGAGCAAGACTCTGTCTCAAAGCAAGCAACAACCAAAAAAACCGATTCAGCAATTAAAACTATCATATACCTTACCATAAACCTCCCACTTAATATGACAGCAAAACGTAACTGGTTCCAAATATTTCAGTAACTAAAGCAACTTTGCATTTACTTGTAAGCAGAGAAAGAATCAAGAATAAAATCTTTTGTGGTCCTAACATACAGGACCAAAGGCCTATAGTACTCACAACAGAAAATAGTATTGCAATGTTGTTGTTGTTTCTAATTCTAAGTGTTTGAGATTTAGCTCCAAGAAAAACGATCCTGAGCACTTTTTCAGGTTAAAAAGATGCTAGGAGTCTTCCTTTGAGGCACATGGTTTATTTACTAAGAATGTTATCACCTTTTTCTCCCTAAAACATTTCTGTTTTCTCAGATAGTCAGAGATGTATTTCCTCCTATCTCCAAATGTAATGACTGTAGCATCTGTATCCACCTTTAATCCATCAATATGACAGCCCTCCAGATCAAGTATATGATTTGACATATTTTACAAACTGGTTGTAACAGCTTCAAATAAAAGCCAAAAGCTGCAAGTGATAGTTCTGTCCTCAAAAAGCAAAAGCTGGGCTGAGGGAAGGGGACCAGGATGGAGAGAGGAGAGGAGAGGCTGTTCTGTGCTCCACGCTCAAGGAGTAAGCGCTCCTCAGTGCAGGCAGAGTTTAGCTACTTTGTATTTACCCTGGGTATTTTAATAGGTACAGTGTTGTAATTATGAGATTATATTTGTATATGTATTGGTTTACTGTAGTCATTGGCTCTGAATGAAGCAGAATGGCCATTCCCTGGAGCAGATGCCCTCTTTACTAGGCACTGACATTTATATCTTTACATCTTCTAATTGCTGATTTTAATGGGAAGGAAAAGAAGGCGATTTTTTCACTGGGCTTTATCTTCTCACAGGTCTTTAACTTGAGGCTTGATATAATTCCAGCTAGCTACATCTGTACTCTACAAATGGAACATGTTTCCGTATATCAGTGGGATGGATGTTTGTTCTCAGAGGACTCACTATACCTTAGTCCACAGGGTCCTTGTGGGGATGCCATGCTTATGTAAAACTGTTCTCTTCTTGTAATAAATGCGGTTGCTCCACATAATAAATTGTGTTGTAGCAAGTAGTGTTTTGCTGATACTAACTCAAAGCATGTTGGAGGTAGTGTCACGTAGAGAACTTAGAGTTGTTGTACTTTCAGTGTTATGTTCTTTATTATGGTTGTCAATGTCTACACTGTTCAGTGAAGACATCTTTTTGTTTGCACTTGTTAGTTCTGCAGCACTGTCATATGTATTAATTATGTGCTCCTGGAAAATGAAAATACAGATATTTTCTTTAAACAGACTAAAATATAATTCTATAAACCAAAGCAAGTTCATTCGATTTCTAACTAATTTTTAAGGTAATTACCCAGCTTTGAAACAACTTCCAAGCCTCAGAAACTAAAAATGTGAAAGAATTTTCAATGAAAACAATATTTTTCATCACAGGCTGCAAAAAGTAATATATATGTAGTGTTAGATTGGGCTTAAGTTTATGGGCCTCACTCTGAGGGAAAGAAAATTTCATGAATCACTTTTATGAAATCTATTAACTCTTTCAGCCCACTAACCTGAAAAGTAGCAATCTTATATTATAAAAAATTAATACCTTAATTTTGAGCCATGTATTTCCTTCTTGCTGGTAGGGTCTGGCTCATGATGGTTTCAAAAGTTAGAGCTAAGAACATCACAGACATTACCGTCTAACTTGTGCCTGTACACTTGTTCTGTTTTATGCTTGCTTATTATTTTTAAATTACATGTTTGGTTTTTATTATTTTAAGGCACTCAACCAGAATGCTGAACTAAGGAGTCGGTTGAACAGAATACATTCAGAGTCTATTATTTGTGATCAGGTTGTCAGTGTAAATATTATTCCTAGCCCTGATGAGGTAAGACTCATTGTGAATAGATGCAGAGTACCTATTTTTTCCGCCTAAATTTACTGCATATTTTTGTTTATTTATATCCAGTTCTTTCACTGTTAATAAGGTTCCTTCCATGAATATTTGTGTTGCTGACAGTTCAATGTTCTTTGAAGTAAAAGATATATAGGAGCTTGACGTCCTTTATTCCTGGTGATCAGTGTCTATTTTTATTTATTCCTATGTTCACCTGATCCCACTGAATATTTGATTTATATATCTAATCCAGCTTTTTAATTTTCAGTGTCTATCTCATTCATCATTAGAAATGTTCAGTAGCATCAAATGGCCAGTGAAATGTTGGGGGGAAAAAAAACCTTTTTAGCTGAGAAGTTGCTAAGCAAAAGTGTAAGGTTTGTTTTGAAAGCCCTATTTAAGGAAAGAAGTCACCTGACCTTGTTAAGATAATACTAATGGTGCTGCTACAGCTACTGCTGCTGCTGCTAATTAATAGCTGACACGTGTCAAGTGAATGAATGCTTACTATGTGCTAGGTATTGTGTTAACGACTTTGCATATGTTACCTCATTTGACACCCTCAACAACACTCTGTGTTAGGTGGTATTATTATTCTGTTTTTCAGACTGAAGAAATGTTAAGAGAATAGGAGAACATTCAGTATTTGGGCTAAACTTAAGTATATAATTCTGTTTATGACTCTTCATAAAATTATTTTATAGCATGAGAACTTAACACTTTTCAACAGTAATGTTAGAGCCTTATATACAGTGATGATATATATATAACAAATGAGATGTTTAACTGATATAAAGGTTATGTTTGTACCAAAAACATACATTTTACTAGAAATCTATAGGTACAGGGTTCTAACTTCTTAGGAAACATTATTCCAAGACAACTTCTTTGACTTAAGTTTTCCACCCTAAATATCTGTTCACCTCCATGGGCCCTGTGTTCTCATACTTATATTCACTCAACTGCCCAGAAAATTTGTCATTCAAAAGTAATTTGATAATCTCAGTTGGAATCTTCTTTTCAACCTGAAATGTGTAATATATATGTGTATATATATATATAGTCATTCATTAGACATGTATATATGTCTCTTACATAATTTTTTGATTGAAACTTAAATAGCTTCCTTGAAAACTATCATTTATTGAATAAAAGTATAATTTGAAATAAGATTCAATATTTCAGTCATGTGTTTTATTGATCAAAATTCATGATCAAATTGGAAAGTGACATATATAGTCTGTCTCAAAAATTGGTTTTATAGATTGTTTTCTTAGCACGTTTCTAGTAGTGTCTACAAATACCTCTTTATGTTTAATCTACTGCTAGAATATGACAGACCTAAGAATAAGAGAATGAACTTTTCTCTATAATCAATTCAGGATATTCATAGCAGCTTAACCTGTAAAATTCCTCTTAGTATCAATCAACCAAAGATTTAAAATCAAGGCACAGTACCAACACCTTTCAGCTATTCCTTTTGGGGACTTTAGACACCTTGGAAGGACACTTATACAGTAGTCATTACTGAATTGTAAGTGAAAATTACTCGTGGTTGCCACTTTTTAACACACAGTATTAAAGAGCAGAAATATGGCTAATTCGAAGGAATAGCTACTCTAACAGGGGGAAAAGCAATTACACTTTATTCTTCTGTCTTCTGCAGGCTGGTGAGCAAATCCATGTCAGTCTCCCCCTATCACAGCAAGTAGCCAATGAGAGCCGCCTCTCTATGTCAGAGTCTGTTTCTGAGTTCTTTGATGCCCAAGAGGTGCTTCTCTCTGCAAGTTCATCAGAGAATGAGGTATGTACGCCTCCTTGACTTGTCAGCCTCAGCTGCTTGTGACTGAGTTTGGGTTAAAGAAAATAAAACTGTGGAACTTTTTGGTGATTATTTTCATTTGTTTGTTTGTTTACATCATAGTACAATGTCTAAATTGCAGCAAAGCCAAAGGCACACAAACGATATCAGTTCCCAGTTACTGAGCACTTAACGTTTCTGAGCATCAAGAATTTAAACTTAATGAATTAAGGGAAAGAATCAACATTTATTCAGAGTGTCTTCTATGATTCATATTTCAGGGTAACCAAAGAGTTTATGACAGAGCTCTTTATGGAAGAAGACTAGCTAATAAATATTGAAAGAATGGGAAAATTAGGAAAGCACCTAATGTGCCTACACAGACACATACATATTAGATATTTTTACTAGGGACATGAATTTGAGCTTAGAAGGATAATGTGTAGCATGTAGCTAGTTGGGTAATTACAGTTTTTGGAGGTTAACCAGTGACTCTCATAAAAGCTGAATTAGATTGCCCTTTTTGCTTATGATTCTTGCCAAGGTCTTGGAAACAGGGAACCTCTTTCTTGGTCAGGTTGCAGAAATTAGTTATTTTACTACAATGTAGTCAACTTTTTTTTTGGCATGAGGAAAGCAGCCAAAACTGTTTTCTACACAGCTGACTAGGAATTTTGTCATTTGGGATTGCAAATCTGTATTTCATTTTTACAAAAAAGAAATGAAATCATTGCTAAACATTATTTCCTTATGCATAGAAAACAGATTGGAAGGAAACATCCTGACAATTAGTAGTAGTTGTTTTTGGATGATGTTTGAAATTATGAGTGATTTTAGAAACAAAGACAAAGTGGAAAAGAGAAAGCAATAATGAATACATATCATTTTTATCATGGGAGAAAAGTAAAATAGAACTCTTAGATACTGAATTTGTCAGCATACCAAGGCATGCACCTGCCTCTCAGATCCTGAGGCATGCATTAATAAGTTCACAGAGACTCCCATTCGCAGGCTGGAATGCTAATTTAATGATTTGTGATGGTAACTGATGCATACTCTCAGATGTACAGGATAATCATCCTTGCTGATTAGTGCCTCTTTTCCTGTAGGCAAATATGCATGGCAAGCCTAATTCTAGTCAGAGATTACCTGGTGAGCAAGGGAAATGAGTAAACTTAAGGCAAGGAGGACCAGAATATTAGAGCTTCATACTCGTTCTCCATCATAGGGATACTCTGCCACAAGGACTTGGTGTTTGTGTCTGTCTGCCTGCACCCCCAGGGACCACCATGCTGTGGATAATGCTACCAGAATTTCCTTTTCTGACTCTGCCTTGCTGAGCTCCATTGCTAACTCATCCTTCATCTTTCTTTTTGTTGTTGTTTTTTTGTTTTGTTTTGTTTTTGAGATGGAGTTTCACTCTTGTTGCCCAGGCTAGAGTGCAATGGCGCAATCTCAGCACCACAACCTCCACTAAAGGTTCAAGCGGTTCTCCTGCCTCAGCCTCCCAAGTAGATGGGATTACAGGCATGCACCACCATGCCTGGCTAATTTTGTATTTTTAGTAGAGACAGGGTTTCTCCATGTTGGTCAGCTGGTCTCAAACTCCCAACCTCAGGTGATCCGCCCACCTCAGCCTCCCAACGTGCTGGGATTACAGGCTTGAGCAACCGCACCCGGCCCCTTCATCCTTCTTTAGTCAGGTTACAGTCAGACTTGACTGCATTATCTGAGCTCTGACCTATCATCTGATGACTTCCTAGCTTATCTCTCTGAGATCTATTTCCAAGTACCTGGGGCACACTGAGCTGGGTCCCCAGGCGCTGCTTGCCCTGGACACTGGGTATATAGAAACGAAGAGGATGTGAAGCAGTTTATTGCATGAGTCCAAGCAATATGGCGGCACCACCCTTGGACAGGTGAGGGGTAGGGGAGTGAATGTAGTGGCAGAGAGCGGGATGAGAAGGTGGAGGGAGGGGGCGCAGGGAGATGAGACATTCACTGTGAGGCAGTATGAGTGTGTCAGACCTCTCAGTGGAGTTACCTGTCAGGCATTTGAATATTTAAGTCTAAATCTCAAGGACAGAACCGTTTGGGAGAGAGTTAGCTCAGGATCTACATAGCCAGCCACCTGTTAGACACCAACACCTGTTGCTCACAGAACCTCTAATTCAGCACGTCCCAAAAGAGTTTATTAACAAGCTCCTTCCACATACACAGCCCCCACCACTCCCTCTGGGGGATAGCCCCAGTCTGCCCAGACCTCTCATATTGCCGATCTAAGTGCCCTTCTACCCAACTGTTCACACCAAATGCCTGAAGATTTTCCTTCACTCCTTCTTTCTCTTTACTACCACCGGCCTTGATTCACTCAGTCTCTGTAGCTTCCATCATCTAAATACTCTCAGATCTGTACATTTTCCTGCAGTTTCACTGCCACTGCTCCAATTCACTTCCCATCTGCTTCCCACCTAGATCACCCTATCATTCTCATAACTTTTCCAATCTGTCATCTTGCTGCCCCCCATTATATATATATTTCTCTTACATATTTTTTGATTGAAACTTAGCTTCCTTGAAAACTATCATGTATTGAATAAAAATATAATTTGAAATAAGATTCAATATTTCAGTCATGTGTTTTATTGGTTAAAATTCATGATCAAATTGGAAAGTGACATATATAGTCTGTCTCAAAAATTGGTTTTATAGATTGTTTTCTTAGCATGTCTCTAGTAGTTTCTACAAATATCTCCTTATGTTTAATGTACCGCTAGAGTATGACAGGCCTAAGAATAAGAGAATGAGCTTTTCTCTGTAATCAATTCGGGGTATTCATAGCCACTTAACCTGTTAAATTCCATTTAGTTTCAATCAACCAAAGACTTAAAATGAAGGCGTAGTACCAACACCTTTCAGCTATTCCTTTTGGGGTCTTTAGACACATTGGAAGGAAACCTATACAGTGGTCATCCCTGAATTGCAAGTGAAAATTACTTTCTGTCACTGAGGCTGGAGTACAATGGTACAATCACAGTTCAATGCAGCCTTTACCTCCTGGGCTCAAGGAGTCCTCCCACCTCAGCCTCCTGAAGTAGCTGAAACCACAGGCATGCACCACCATGCCCAGCTAATTATTTTATTTTTTTGTAAAGATGGGGGCTCCCTGTACTTCCTGGTCTGGCCTCAAACTCCTGGTTCAAGCAGTCATCCTCCCTCTACCTCCCAAAGTGTTAAGATTACAGGCATGAGCCACCATGCCTGGCCTTCCTCTTCAATTTCTAACCGCTCCCAAACTAATATATCGTAGAACTGATATCACTGGTGTAATATATCACAGAAATGATCTGATATCACTACAGTAATAGCGGGCCTTGAATAAGATGTATACATGTCATAAGTGTGCAGTAACTAAGGCTGGGCTGTCTTGCTGTGGTCCATTCACGCTACGCTATACAAAGAGCCAAGGTGCAGACACTATTATAATAAAGTGTTTGTGCAGACACTATTATAATAAAGCAGTTTGTCTTCTGCCCCGTGGTTAAGAAGTCCTGGAACCAAATATTTCACTTTACAAACTTAGAGACTCAAAAGAGTTCAGAAAATATATTTTTTTCCTATATGTGACCAGGCCTGTAGCATTGCAAAAACAAGTTTAAAAGCAAAGGCAAGTAGATTATTGTGGAAGCAAGAAAAACATTTTCTAAAAGAGCATAGGATTCATTCAGTAAAGCACATTGGTAAGTAACATATAAAGAGGATTTTTCGCTCAGTCACGGAAAATGTTAATGTAAGACAGCTAATGCCCAGATGTTTCTCAGAATAATCATAATAAACATTTCTTCTTTTGCTCAGTTAGCAGATATTTATTGAAGGCCTGCTCTGGGCTCACCAGAACTGTTTAAGTGCAGAGGACACAGTGGTTAAATCTCTGCATTCATGAAATTTATATTCTAGTGGGGCAGACACACAACAAACAAATGAAATATAAGAAAAAAAAGGCCGGGCGCGGTGGCTCAAGCCTGTAATCCCAGCACTTTGGGAGGCCGAGGCGGGTGGATCACGAGGTCAAGAGATTGAGACCATCCTGGTCAACATGGTGAAACCCGATCTCTACTAAAAATACAAAAAATTAGCTGGGCATGGTGGCACGTGCCTGTAATCCCAGCTACTCAGGAGGCTGAGGCAGGAGAATTGCCTGAACCCAGGAGGCGGT
>NW_022436968.1:16473399-16511355 GCF_009761245.1 Sapajus apella | reverse complement strand
AAAAAAACAAGAAAGAGGGATACAAAAGGTCAGAGGGGGCCAGGTGTGGTGGCTCACATCTGTAATCCCAGCACTTTGGGAGGCCAAGGTGGGCAGTTCACTTGAGGTCAGGCATTTGAGACCAGACTGGCCAACATCATGAAACCTCGTCTCTATTAAAAATACAAAAATCAGTCGGGCATGTGGTGCACACCTGTAATCCCAGCTACTCAGGAGGCTGAGACAGGAGAATTGCTTGAACCCAGTAGGTAGAGGTTGCAGTGAGCCAAGATTTCACCGCTGCATTCCAGCCTGGGTGACAGAACAACTGTTTCAAAAATAAACAACAACAACAAAAAAATTGCCAAAAGGTAAGAGGAAAGGAAGAAATGGCAACTCTAAATTGTAGATAGGATAGCCAGCATAGGCTTCCCTGGAGTGACTTTTGAGTAAGGGACGGAAGAGAGTGAAGGAGGTGAGCTTGTGCATCTCTGGGGAAGTGCTCTGGCCAGTGTAGATGGCGAATACAGAGGCCCGATTTCCTTTGGCAGCTACAGTTGCAGGATATACAGCTTGAGCCTAGCCTGTAACTGCTGCTAGGATTCCCACATGTGTAGTAAACTCACTAGGAGTGTGAAGACATGAGGAGCCTTCTGGGGGGACCTCATCACAGGTGGTATAGTTTGGATGTGTGTCCCCATCCAATTCTCACACTGAAATCACAGGGAGGAGTCTGATTTACTTTTTTTTTTCCTCTTTCAAGCATAAGAAGTTGGCTTTTCATGAGCCTGATGGTTTAATCTTCAGCTCTGCTGCAGTCAGTAAGAACTGTGGGAACCGGTTGCAGTGGGAAAATAGGAATCAGTAATAAATTTTGTTCTCAATTTGTCATCTTTATGGGCTTACTCATGTGCAAAAACAAAATTACCATTATTCGTCCATGCATGCAATCATTCTGTCTGTCACTGTTCTCCCTAAATATATGAACTCTTCTTAACCTTAATTTTTAAAACATTAGCAATAAGTACAGAAATTTTAAAGACAGAGATCAATTGTTTTTATTACATACAAATTTAAAATTTTTACATGGCAAAAAAATGGCATAAACAGTTTAAAAATGTTAAGTTAAGAAAAATGTAATCTATATGACAAACTAAAAAATGTGTGAAAGATAAGAAAATGAGTTCATAAAGGATGAAATTCAAACTCTAAAGCAATCTTTTGGCCAGGCACAATGGATCATAACAGTAATCCCAGCACTTTGAGAGGCTGCAGTGGGAGGATTGCTTGAGGCTAGGAGTTTAAGAGTAGCCTGGGTAACATAGCAAGACCTTTCATCTCTAAAAAAAAAAAATTTTCTTAATTGGCCAGGCATGGGATATATGCCTGTAGTCCCAGGTACTTGGAAGGCTGAGGTGGGAGGATCCATTGTTATGAACCCAGGTTGCAGTGAGCTATGATGGTACCATTGTACTTCAGCCTGGGCAACAGAGTAAGAGTCTGTCTCAAAAAAAAAAAAAAAGAAAGAAAGAAAAAGAAAAGAAAGAAAGAAAGCAAAAGAAAAAATAGTTATCTATTATTTATCCCGGGTAATTCTAAACAATGGATAGTGTAAAGTGTTTAAGTGGATGTGAAGAGATGGATGACGTTCCAGCATATTGCTGATGAGGACAAACTAATCCAGTCTTTCAGGATAGCAATTTGGCAATATGAAACTAAAGCCCCAAAGTGACCCATTTGATCTAGAAATACATTTTAATGTAAACACCAGGCAGATTTACAGAAATATATTTATAAGGATGTTCATCCAAGTATTGTCTATAATAAAAAACTGTTAGAAACCACCTAAATACTGGTTAAATTTCTTGTTAAAACCGTATAATGAAATATGTTACCTTTCCAAATAAAGTAGCTGTAGCTACTATAATGAAAATGTATTCAGAACGCTATAAAACAATATGTAAACTGATCTCCTTTTTCGATATATAAAGATAGATGTGTCAATGTATTTGTGCAGGCATTTTGAAATTGGGGGGTAACGCTCACTAAAATGTTACATGGTTTCCTGTATGTGATAGGCTGATGGATAATTTTCATACTTATCTGTTTACGCTTACATAATTTCTAATTTTTTACAATAAGAGTGTTTTATATTCAGAAAAAAATATCTTGGCACGGTGGCTCATGCCTATAACCCTAGCACTTTGGGAGGCTGAGGTGGGCGGATCACGAGGTCAGGAGATCGAGACCATCCTGGCCAACATGGTGAAACCCCATCTCTACTAAAATACAAAAAATTAGCCGGACGTGGTGGCATGCACCTTTAATCCCAGCTATTTGGGAGGCTGAGGCAGGGGAATTGCTTGAACCTGGGAGGTAGAGGTTGCAGCGGTGAGCCAGGATCACATCACTGCACTCCAGCCTGGCGATAGAGTAAGACTCCGTCTCAAATGTGTGTGTGTGTGTGTGTGTGTGTGTGTGTGTGTAGCATTATTTGCATTTTGAAGGGAGTGAGTATCAGCAGCTTTCTTGCCTGCAGGAAAGACATTAGTTTTCCTATTTGGCTGATGGCTCTCTTATTCCTCTTTCCTGATCTGCTCTGCTTCTAAGTCTCTTTATTATGTACATTGTTCCTTAATTTCATTTTTCTGCTCATTTGTGTTTTATTTTGGTTTCACATTTTTCTCATGCAGGGGTGGCTTCACTTTTTATCTCTCCTCATCGTCACAAGGGCCATCTGAATTGAAGCTGTATTTCTTACCCAGATCTACGCGGTATCCTATATCTAGCCTCCCCAGGGAAAGCTGCCAAGTATCTTCCTGAAAACCAGATCTGACTCCAACATCCCATGCATATTTGTTGGTTTCACTAACTCTGAGGATTGCATATGAACCCTTTACGTTAGCATAAAAAGCCCTTGACTGTCGGGCCCTCTGCTCTTTTCTTTACCCTCTGTCACAGCCATTCTCAACATCCTTGCATTCCTGGGATAAATGTTGCTCTCATGGTCCTTACCTTTGTGAGATCTCCCGTCTTTGTGTGCGTCTATCCCTTCTAACAACTGAGCAACTCCTAGTCATTCTCTAACACCCAGTTTAAATGTTATTCCCCTGGGCAGCCTCTCTTGAGTCCTCTCAGGTAGAGTCGTAGGGCCTTCTCTTGGGTTGGTGCAAAAGAAAGTAATGGCAAAAACTGCAATTATTCTTGCATCAACCTTAAACATTCTTGGTGTGTTGTACTAAAATATTTCTGGTTCTTTACTGATCTCCCCTGCCCTCCTGCCTCTACTAAGACAAGGAGCTAAAGACCAGGCTCCCTTCTAGCAATCCTATATCCTAGCTCATGAAGACCCTCAAGTGTTCATTGCACATAGGCCAAATACTTTTCCCTCTCAGGACCTCTGCTTCTCATTGGAACAATGTTTTGTTATTTTTAATCACTTGATTATCTGAACTTGCAAAACTGAACAAGAATTCTGATCCTTGTATGTTCTTCCCTTCCTTAGGCTTCAGATGATGAGTCTTACATCAGTGATGTGAGTGATAATATATCTGAAGACAACACCAGTGTTGCAGACAATATTTCTCGGCAAAGTATGCATCATTTGAGCTTCCAGGTTGTTCTATCTACATGCCAAATTGCAACACTGACGACTTAATGAATGGACATTTTTCCCCACCCTCCACTAATTGTTCTTTTGGCAGCTGATTGTTTAATACATTCTATTTTGTATAATCTCTTGAGGTAAATGGTTGAAAAATCTCTTAGGTAAATGGTTAAGAGAAAAGGTTTTTCCTCTTTCTCAGTCCAACAGCTTGAATCCTTCTTATTAAATATATTTAATTTTTAAAACCTAGCCTGTCTTGTCTTGAATATTTGAGGCTATTTAATGCCTTATTTATAAAATTATACACTGTTGTTCTGTGCATTTATTAGCAAGCTTATACTGAAAGATTCCATTTACTTTTGAAAGAATATAATGAAGGCTCATGAAATGTCTCACAATCAGAATTATTTGAAAGTTATTTCCCTTCTTGATTTTGTGAAATCAGAACAGCAAAGTATTATTCACTGTGACTCTCCCTCTTCCAGTCCTGAATGGGGAGCTGACAGGAGGGGCCTTCCGAAATGGGCGTCGAACATGCCTGCCAGCTCCTTGTCCTGACACTAGTAACATTAACCTGTGGAATATCTTGAGGAACAACATTGGCAAAGACCTGTCTAAAGTCTCCATGCCTGTGGAGCTAAACGAGCCACTCAACACCCTGCAGCACCTCTGTGAGGAAATGGAATACAGCGAGCTCCTGGACAAGGCTTCAGAAACTGATGATCCATATGAGCGCATGGTAATAAATAACTAACAGAGCAGCGCCCCTTAGGGGGTTGCCAGCCCTGACCTGGGGTTAGCCAGAATTCATTATGATGATATATTTGGCATTTGCATAACATTCTCACTGCAGAGTTAGAGAGGAATTGACCTGTTTGCATAAGTCAGGCAAGGCCAAGACCTCCCAGATACCATCACAGGAAGCTGCACTTTTTGTGCCTTATCCTTGGTCAAGAGTGTTTCTAAAGTTAAGATGTGAAGGTCTCATACTCCTTAGAGGTTGAAGGCACACCTTGCCTCACCTGATCAGCTTTTCCTGAATGCCAAGATAGCCCATCTGTTCAAGAACTTAGGTCCGAGAAAGTAACTTTGGTTTATACTTCGCCCTTCACCCCATATGGCTGTGGGAAACACGCCCTGCCCTCTGAAAAGCACTCACAGCTACAATCCTCATGTGCGTGAGTCTAAGATTATGCCTATGGCAGAACTGATAAACTGGGTCCCAGAACCTTTGGACTCTGTGATTCTCATGACATTGGAAGGAAGGGTGACGAATGCTTGACCTCAGTGGGCTGCTTGTTTCCGTGCGACTAGTTTAACCTAATTTTACTTATTTTTTTCCCCACGAGTTGATAAAGATTCTGTGCAGACAATAGAAAATGCAACTGCCATCAAATTCACACCCATCAACATGGGGTATGTAAAATCTAGAGGGATAAGGAACAAGCACACCTAGCAGTCGTCTCTCCTATATGATTTCCTTTTCTTCAATGTTTTAACAGGTTCTCGTTGCTGCATTTGCAGTTTCAGGATACTGCTCCACGTATTTCAGAGCAGGAAGTAAGCCATTCAACCCAGTCCTTGGGGAGACCTATGAATGCATTAGAGAAGACAAGGGATTCCGATTTTTCTCAGAACAGGTAAGCACCACTGGACTCAGTGAGGGTGGTAGAGAAATAGTCGCTTATGCCTCAGTCTGACTCAGTGAATCTGCATTTTCACATAGACAGCAGGGCAGAGGAAATAATCAGATATGCATTTGTCTCAGGTGAGCGGAAGGATGAGTTTGAGTTCTGTTGATCCTTTGTCCCGTGCCTGTGAAGATAAGCTATGAATATACATTGCCAGGGTGTAATTCAACAGAACCATTTTAGGGTAAAGATCTTGAGGCCCACAAAGAATTTCCTTGTGGGCAAATTGTGAGGTAGAGAGGTAACTTTTTTTCTCTCTCTCTTTTTAAAAATCTTTGTAGCTATCTTTTTTTAGGAATAAAATGGGAGGCAGGTGGTCCTGAGATTTATTTTCTTTTCACACAGTTAAAACTCACTTCGCTTATGGGCATCATTTCCCCCAATAATTTTATAAGTTCTCGGTGTTTTTAAGGCATGAAGTCTTAAAGATTTACTTATACATTCTGAGAATAATTCACGAAGAGAAACGGATGAATTGTTTTTAGTAGAGGTGACTAATATACTAATATACATTGTAAAAATTTTTATGGAAGCTTTAACACTGATATTGCCTTCTTTTTTTTTTTTTTAATTACCAGGTTAGCCATCACCCACCCATTTCTGCCTGTCACTGTGAATCAAAGAATTTTGTGTTCTGGCAAGGTTTGTATTTTAATTATAATTTAAAATCAAATGTATGAGCCTATGAAAAAACGTCTGGCTTCCAAAGGGACATTGTATTCAGTTTAGATTTCTACCTTTGGAACTCAACAAATGTTGGTAATTAGTGCAGAGCTCAGTTTGAGAAATCGAATTTCCTGGTTTCAGCATGAAACAGTTTCAGCTAGGAGATGAGATTGCTTATCTTGGAAGCAGAGCTCCGTGCAGACCCAGCCGGCTCAGAGCCACCACCTTATCTCATGTGCCTCATTGTCTTCATCTGTAACATGGAGGTTCCATCTGCTGCCTTCTTGCTTCTTGGGGGTGTGCAAAGACATTTTAATTCTGAAGGAAGGCTCTATGACACATCGTCAGTGATCATAGTCTAAGCAGATATGCAAACATTACGGTAATTCCTGGTCTTTAACTCACTGGGGCTCAAGAGTGTGGATTGAAGTCTCTACTTATTAGTTAAGTCAGAATGTTACAAGCTTGCCTAACACACACACACAAAAGTTTCAAAACTCCTTTACAAAGAAAAGAGTATCTATGTAAATGTGACCATTAAGTGTAAATAGTTCCTTCATGTTTGGAAGTGTGCTTCATTACTCGCAGAATGACTTCTCTTATGAGCATTTTCCTAACCTGAAAATACATTAAAATGATAGAACACTGTAGCTGTACGACATTATTGCAAAAATACGACAGATCGTTTCTTGGTCATTACCAAGAGTCAGGGATTTTGTAGAGATGGCACAAAGTTCCCTTAGTTCAACAAAATGGGACTAGGTGGTTATCACAAATGCACAAATAAGTCTAAGTTTCCACATGTAAAACATGAAGCCATTGTGTGAGGTCAAATGTTGGGCCCTGGCCTATATCTTAACAAGCAGTGTAGGAACACGTTCATTAAGTTCATCCTACTCTCTCATAAATCTTATTTTACAAATCTTATTTTATCTGTATTTAGAGACTTTTTTAAAAACTGTAATCCCAAATTATATGTCTTTGATATGGGGGAAAATGTATATATATAAATTAATTGTATCACCACACTGCAGTTATTTTTAGTATACATCTTATGCTTGATATATTTGTTAACTATTTTTACCGCTTAGTTAAACCTTGTAACAACATTTATTGCTGTCTGGACATTAAAATACAGTAGAGTCTATGTTTATATGTATAATGTGAATACACACACACACACACATACACAATTTCAGGCTTCTCCCAGGCTTCTTAATTTGTTAGTTGAAAACAAATTAAGAGCATGTATGATAGAGAAACATAGATAGTGGGTTTTTTTATTTTTATTTTTTTGGTTCACAGTTAATATTTTCACCTTGGGCCATTTTCAGGCACTTGTCATACTAAATCAACAATATGGAATCAATTGTCATTCCAACGGTGCTTTGTAAAGTGTAATACAAAAGTTAGTTTTTACAGAAGAAGTGATTAGAGATGGGGTATGTATTTCTTGTCCTCTGCCTATGTCATTTAGATATCAGATGGAAAAACAAGTTCTGGGGGAAGTCGATGGAAATCCTGCCTGTTGGAACACTGAATGTCATGCTTCCAAAGTAGGTGACTCACACCTCCCTTTTGGCCTCCCGTCTGCTTTTCTAAATCATAAATGGGTATTTTAAACTCTAGAAGATGCTAAGGGTTCATTTCTCTATACCCAAAGCTTCTGTTACCTTTGCCAAAGTTTTGAGAATAGACCCTCACAAAAACAAATGAGAACTTAAGCATATGCAGCAAAGCTTCCTATTTATTTCTTCACAGCCTCCATTCTTCAGTCAACACCACTAGGTACCTCCCATGGCACAGTCACCATGCTAGTTTGATTTTATATAAAAGGCTCTCCTATTTAACCATTTTCTTGCTATACAATTCAATTTCACTTTTGAGTTCATCTTAGATCCAGGGAGTATTTTAAATTTCTAAGTTATCAAAGAGGAGTGATGAAATCCTTTTGTGGTTGTGTTCTAGAGGATACTGCCTGTAAATATATTGAAATTAATTGGAATTTTTATTGAGGCCAAGGGCTTGGTTGTTTCTTCATTTGATTTGGTTTGTTTTGGTTTTATCTGTTTGAAAGACAGAATTTGCAGATGAATTGGATGTGGAAGAAGGTGAGGAGAGGAAGCTATTCCTAGGACCACAAAATAAACTTTGAGTATTTGAAAATGTGTAAGGAGGAGAGTTTTCCTAGGTATATACGGTGCCTACATCATACCAATTCATAAACTTTGCAACAATTTAGAAGGATCTTTTTTATGTTGACATAACATTTCATTTGAAAATATATGTAATGTACAAATTTGAGTGTGATTTGAAGCTGTATCACTTCATTCCTTAGCAGAAATTCTGTGACCTTGCTCCCCAGAATTTGTATTAGATTTGTGCCATCTTAGTATGCTCCTCAGTCTTTTCCCAAGGAATTAGTCACATCTGAGGTCTTAAACCTGGAGTAGGAAACAGTGTTCCCAGAGCATCTTTCTTAAATGCACACTCTGTGGTGCCTCTCTCCTACCTGGAATCCTGCGGTGGCCCACTGCCTGCAGGGTGAATCCAGACTCCTTGGTAGGTCACTGCAGGCCTTCCCGGCTCTGCCTCATCACACCTTTCCTGTCTTGCATCCTGCCACCCGCACTCCCCCAGAGCACAGCATTCACAGGCCCCAGATGCCTTGTTCTCTTCTGACCTTTGTGGCTGTGCAGATGCTTTTCCCAGGCCGTAGTGCTCTCCTACCTGCCATCCGTGCTTACATCAAACCCAGCCTCTTCAAAGGTGTCTTCCTTGACTGATCCTTATCCCACGTTCCAGGCAGATTGAAGGACTAAAAACTTCCTTCTGTGTTCCTATGATATGCATATTTTATTTTAAATATCTGTTTGAATATCCATCTGCCCCTCCCATACTTTTGTCTCTAGAAAAGCAAGAAACAGGCCCTATTCCACTTTGCAGCTTTAGCACCCGGCCCACAGAACACGCTTAAATGTTGCTTAAGTGAATTAACCGTGTCATAAATACTTATGACCACAGAGGAAATTTCAAGACAGAAATGAGAGGAAAATGAGGGAAAAGGAAGCTTTGGCCAAAGAATATTCTCATTAGCGGAAACAGTAATATGTATTTGTGACCTTCGTTGTTCTTAATCAATGTTACATTCTTCACTAGGTACGGAGATTACTATGTGTGGAATAAAGTCACCACTTGCATACACAACATCCTCAGTGGGAGAAGATGGATAGAACATTATGGAGAAGTAACCATTAGAAATACCAAAAGCAGTGTTTGCATTTGCAAACTCACATTTGTCAAGGTAAATACTATCATACAACAGTAAAGGAAAATGAGTATTAAATGCTTCTTAAAGAAGAAATAGAACAATCACCTTAAATAGCAGCAAGTGAATCTGTCCTGTATCATAGGTCCTTAAGGATGTTTTAGATAAGAAAGCAGAACCAATTGATGGAGTTTCTAAAGGCATACAAGTTTGTGATGGTCAAAGAAGGCACCATCTCAAAACAGAAAAAAAAACACATTTCTTTTTAAAGAATTTTCTTTTGGAGTAGCCAGTCAGTCATTCACCAAGTAAAATTCCAGAAAACACTTCTTGACTATACCAAAGTCTTCTGGTTTATATTTCTATTTCTCTTCCTGCTTGATTATATATTCAAGTGATCTGATTTTAGGGAGCTCATTATAATGTAGTTGTCATTTTCTGAAGACACTTGATGTAGCCATGTAGATGATCACCACCAGTCACTACACACTTATCCAACCCTGCCACTGTTGTAACTCAAATAAGTTCAACAAGAAATATTAGCCTCATCTACAAGAAAAGATGTTGGGATAGAAATACCCAAAGAGCACCATTTTCCCTCAGTCTCTCTGTTCTGAAGGGGAACATACAGTGTCACCACCATGTTTGTGTGGATGTGCTACAGAATTTAACGTGGTACAGAAACCCCACCCAGCCACCCTATCTGTTCAACTCATGATCCCATTCTAATATGGTAAACAGGTAACATATATTGGAGTCTTAAGACTCTAGTATTTTCTTTTCTCAGTTAAATCATTTTAAGCCATTTTGGAAGGTTGTGTTTATTTTAACTGAATATTGTTAGTTTAGCCTGATATGTTTTTTTACTACCTTTTTACTTAGAGACTCATAAGGTACCTAGAACTGAAAAGGCAGCATCACCATGTGCCCTGGCTGGGTGATGATGACATAAATATGTACATTTGGCTTTGTAGGCTATGAGAAACTGCAGTGCAGCCCTGTCTCTAACACTCTAACTATTTAAAAATAAAAATATATAATTTATTTTAATTAATAAAAATAAATCAAGTCTGTAAGCTATCAAATAGAATATGCTATATTTCTTTTCCTTGACAAATACACTTTTTATAATAAAACCTGTGAGGCCAGGTTGGACCCTTCAGAACTCTGTGCTGTCACCCTGGCAGTGTAGGACAGCCAGTCCTGGCCCTTGGCCATCCCTGCTTTCTTCTCACCTCTGGCTCTGTTGTCACTGCAAGGGGCCTCCACGTATGTAGACAGTCCAGCCCACACATCTAAGCTCTGTTCACACCCCTACAAACAGCCACCCTTGGCCATCCCTCAGACCTAAAGGTGCACATGCTGGTGGGTAATCTGCCCTCAGGTGCATGAGTCCAAGGAAAAGGCCTATGCCAGCTGTGGAATAAGCTTGGATCCACTTGGACAAGGAATTCTAGTGTCCTGTGTACTTGGGGCCTGACCTGGAAGGGGGATCATGGGGTCTAGGTGGGCAAGCTTCCATAGATTTCTCATCCCTTGAGAAGGAGCATAACCGGAAGGGCCACATGAGGGTCCTCCTGATAAAATTTAGCCATTTATAGATATTATGAAAATTATTTCACAAACAATGTCTGCAGCATGGCAAATTGAAATCTATTAAAATCCCTCAGGGGGAAAGTCAAAACAAGAGGAAAAAAAATTGCTAGCCTATAAATTAATATTAGGTTCTTAGATAGAAACTGAGCCTTCTCTGTGATATGCTATCATGTTATGCATGGCATAGAGACCATCCCTTTCTTGAAAGTTAGGCTAACTTTTAGAAAGCCAGCCCTCCATATAAAACATTTTGAGATTTCAGTATTTCTGAAAATAGTTTGAATAAGGGACTTCAAGGTTAAAAATTTTTCTATATGGAAAATATAGGGAATGGTATTATTAAAGCAATCAAATGTCATGATTGGGGTTTGGTTTTTCCAGGTGAATTATTGGAATTCTAACATGAATGAAGTCCAGGGAGTGGTGATAGATCAGGAGGGGAAGGTGGTGCACCGGCTGTTTGGAAAGTGGCATGAAGGACTCTTCTGCGGTGTGGCCCCCTCTGCAAAGTGTATTTGGAGACCAGGTGAGAGTGGCCTGAGTATTCTGCCAACAGGAGGGTGCCATGGACAGCAGAAGGGAAGGGAATATCAGGTCATCCCAGGAAATTCATATTAAGTTTCCTTTAAGAGTGAGATTTAAAACGTAGACGCTTAAGGCAGTTAGAGTTGCATTTACACTTAACATATCAGTTATACATAAGCCCCAATATTTGATATTTCATAATAAAAAATGTAGGCCAAATCCCTGACATGCAGCCAGAGATTGGGCTTGATGAAAAATTGCTCAAAGTGTAATGCCTACATTTGAAAAGCTAGGTATATTTATCAAAGACTTTAGATAATTGAAGTATACAAACTTAAATCCTTATGTTACTTATTCTCTGCTCTAATAAAACAGACTATAAACATTTATGATCTACAAATTCAGTAACTCACCAGAATAAGTGATCTTTTCACTTGAGCCTCAAAAGGTGGCAATATGTTAACATTTAATAAAAGACATCAAAAGAGTTCTGATAACACATTAGCATATAATTGAATATCAAGTATAAATGGAACAAGTATCCACATGACATTTATTGTCACTGGAAACAGTTAATCCCTAACTAAAATCAGTTGTTAGTTTCCTAACAACTAATCAATGAGTATTTAAATTTCCTGCTAGAAGAGTGGCCAGTTTATTTATTTAGCAATTATTTATTGAGTGTTGGCTGAGCATCATGCTTTGTTCCAGGAGCTTGGGATATATCAATGAGCAAGACGCACAAAGATCCTGCCTTCAAGTTTAGTTTAAAAGTAGCAATAGGCCAGACACAGTTGCTCACGCCTATAATCCCAGCAATTTGGGATTTGGCAAATCACCTGAGGTCAGGAGTTCAAGACCAGCCTGAGCAATGTGGAGAAAGCCGGTCTCTACTAAAAATACAAAAAATTAGCTGGGCGTGGTGGCACATGCCTGTAATCCCAGCTACTTGGGGGACTGAGGCAGGAGAATCGCTTGAACTTGGGAGGCAAATGTTGTGGTGAGCTGAGATCGCGCCATTGCACTCCAGCCTGGGCAACAAGAGCGAAACTCTATCTCAAAAATTAAAAAAAAAAAAAAAAAGGCCGGCGCGGTTGACTCACACTTGTAATCCCAGCACTTTGGGAGGCCAAGGTGGGCAGATCACCTGAGGTCGGGAGTTCAGGACCAGCCTGACCAATATGGAGAAATTTAAGTCTCTACTAAAAGAGACTACTGCACTGCAGCCTGGGAAACAAGAGTGAAACTTCGTCTCAAAAAAAAAAAAAAAAAAAGGCAATAAATATAAATTTAGATCTGCATATTTTTCTTTTCTAAAAGGAAGCAAACAACAAGTGTTTCTGGTAAAATCTTAGTGTTCGTAGTTAATCACCATAGTATTTAGCTAACCAATTGAATATTCAAGAGAAATATGGAGTAGTTTAGCTAATGAAGACTACTATGTGTGCAGCTTTGTTTGAAAGACAAGATTGTATTAAATATATGAATCTGTCAGTTGTGATCATCAACATGAAGTTTCCTGCCTGGCAAAATATCACCAAGTTAATTCACTTGAAAAAATTTATAATCTTGTGTTTATGACTACAAATTTGGTGTTAGTGTGGGTATTAAGCACTGGGGTAAGTCAGCTTCTTCCAACTTCATAAACCTTTTGCCTCTCACAGTGGTTCATTGGCCTTATTCCAGGTTCCATGCCAACCAACTATGAGCTTTACTATGGCTTCACGAGGTTTGCTATTGAGCTCAATGAGTTAGATCCAGTACTAAAAGATCTCCTTCCATCAACAGACGCCCGATTCCGGCCAGATCAAAGGTGAGGATGGCAGTGATATTTAATATCCAGACTCTGGCTGGGTACAGTGGCTCATGCCTGAAATCCCAGCACTTTAGGAGGCTGAGGAGGGAGGATCATTTGAGGTCAGGAGTTCAAGACCAGTTTGGGCAATATAGTGAGACCCTGTATCTTTAAAAAAACAAATTAAAAATTAGCTGGATGTGGTGGTACATGTCTGAAGTCTCAGCTACTAGGGAGGCTGAGACGGGAGGATCTCTTGAGCCAGGATATTGAGGCCATGGTGAGCCATGATTGTACTGTTGTACATCAGCTGGCGCAACAGAGAAAGAGACCCCGTATCAAAAAAACTAAACGACAAAAAAAAAAGGCAGACTATTATGGCATGGGGCTTTAGAGGTTACTGTGACTTATTTTTACTACCATAATGTATTTTAATTCAGTCCTTTCTTCATTCCCTTATTCACTCAGCAATATTTGAGTTTCTATGCTAAGTAAAAGCAGTATTCATAGAATGACCATAACAAATCAGCACATAGTTCCCCATAAAAGGTAACAGAGATGTTTTTAACAGAAAGTTTTTCTCTCCTCCTAAAATGTACCAAAGTTCTGCAAATGCATGAATTCTTTCTTAAATATAGAATCACTCCTCACCCATTGTTTTTGACCTTTTTACTTCTATAACTCTGTAACATGGAGTATCTTTTAAACTGAAGACCAACAGGATAAATTACAGGGGCACCCAGAAACGCTTTGAGTGCAGGTCTGCAATTTGCCCAATGTGGTTTCGATCTCACAGAGTATGAGATATACTCAAAATACAGTACCTTTAATACCTCCTAACTCTTAGTATTTTATTTTATTTTATTTTATTTTAATTTTTTTGGGGACTGAGTCTCACTCTGTTGCCCAGGCTGGAGTGCAGTGGCCCAATCTCGGCTCACTGCAACCTCTGCCTCCTTGGTTCAACCAATTCTCCTGCCTCTGCCTCCCGAGTAGCTGGGATTACAGGCATGTGCCACTACACCCAGCTAATTTTTTTGTATTTTTAGTAGAGATGGGGTTTCACCATGTTTGCCCAGGTGACCTTGAACTCCTGACCTCAGGTGATCCACCTGCCTTGGCCTCCCAGAGGGCTGGGATTACAGATGTGAGCCACAGCGCCCAGCCAGTTTTTTATTCTTATACAGTCCTGAACTCATGATGTCCATTCCTGTGGAATTCATTTTACTTTTTCCAAAAATTCTATATGCCATACAAATTCCACTCAATATCAATTTTCTGTTTCCCATATATTTATGGCTTTATCTGCCATATGCCAAAATGCTCTCAGTTTTGAATGTTCTGCTTTTTCTCCTATATTCTCCCCTCTCTCTCTAGAACATGCTGTCTCACTATTTGACATTCACATTTATTAATAAACTTCCTGTACAATGTATACCACATTATATTCCTGTTCTTTGTTATCATTTTGAAATGTAAGCATTTGTGAGTCACTATTCCATCTGCTTTTTTCTTCTCAACTCTATTTCAGTATTCCTTTTCTGAATTTCATTTACTAGTCATTTCCCATTCTGTGGCCTTTTATAATTTTCCCCATTACCTTTTCTTTTCATATCAGTTTTACCCTCTCCAGTAAAACAGGAAAGCTCCTTCCCTCTCAGTCTGTTCTCGGAATAGATGGAGAATAGCCAGTTATCATCCTCCATTCTATGGCCTTTTAGCAAAACCCTTCTGTTAATATAGAAAGGGAACATGGCTATAACTTCATGCTCTTCTCACCCTGGACTCTGCAGTCGTCCTGAAAATCTCAAGTTATAGAACCCCAGACAGCACAGAAAAGTCTTCAAGGTCAAACCACCCACCTTTCACTGATACTGCTGATTATAATAATTTAGTTCATGTACCTAGAAAGTATGTAAATTGATGGACAGAGGTAGCGTGGCCTGGGGCAAAGGTGAGGTGACATCGCCAGTGTGTTACTGTGTGGTATTTTATGTTCATAGCAATTAGAAAGCAATTTTGTGCAAATGAGTTTTTTTCTCCCAGAAAAGATGATAATATATTCAAATATCAATTGCTTTCTGCTTAGATTTTTGGAAGAAGGAAATTTAGAAGCTGCAGCATCAGAGAAGCAAAGAGTAGAGGAACTCCAGAGATCTCGGAGACGATATATGGAAGAAAATAATCTTGAACATATACCAAAATTTTTTAAGTAAGTCAGTTAACTCCCATAGCAAGTTCATATTTTGCAAATGGTTGCCACAGGCACTGAGAAGCTCCAGGTACACGAAAAGCAAATGGGTAAATGGATTTTGGCCTCTTTGCTTTTGGCAGTGAAAATATTGAAACAGATTTTGCGGTTATGAGAAGTTAGTAACTATGAAAAGAATTTTTTTCTACAGCTCTTCTCTTTTTATGGGCAGCAGAAAAGAGTGAGGATACCACCCAGAATGCTTTTTGTCCTTCAGCTGCACTCTTTAGAATGGTGGAAACTGGTTCCCACTCCTTTAGCCACAGACTGAACCAGACCCCACAGCCCACAAGATCATCCTGGCTTTATTAGGATTTTATTTTATTTCTATCACACAAAGCTTGTGTGTGTTTAGATTTGGTCTCTCTGTGGTATGATAGTAGGTGATTATTACAGGATTATTTTCAGGATTATGTATACATCACACAGATTAATCTGAGGTTTCTGAATCCATCTGTTGCCCTCCAGAGCCAGGACAAAAAGCTCAGGGTAACCTTATCTCCTTAGACGTGTCATCTCATGACTGCCCTGGGTTAGAAATGCAGCCTTGCCCTTCAGATGTCTAAAGTGTGCTCCTTGGACATGGGCCCTGCATGGGCTTCTAGAGCTACTAATATTGCATACTTTTAGTGAAGGAGAAATTATTCTCGTGGGCCTGGGGTTTGAAGCTCATAGTTACATTATTTTTATATGCTTAGTTGGGGCTACTTTCTACCCTTGCCAGTAGGTAATTTGTTCCTGCCCTCCAGTTCCTCCTCCCGCTGGCCCTACCTACTTCCATTTCACACATTTAACAAGAATGACTTCATTTCTGGTCAAAAATAGTCACATCATCAGTAGTTAGCAGGTAAGACACTAACTGGCTCACAAAATACTGCTTATATGTCCGTGTCTAATCTACAGGAGAGGGTCCTATTATAGGGTTACCTTGATGTGATTTGTGACTAATGCTGATGTTTATATTTTCACAGAAAAGTTATTGATGCCAATCAAAGAGAAGCCTGGGTTTCTAACGACACCTACTGGGAGCTTCGAAAGGACCCTGGGTTTAGCAAAGTAGATAGCCCTGTTCTTTGGTAGACTGGGAATGTAGAGCTAGCCAACATATCACACTCTGAATGAATAAATAACTATGCACAATTATGTTTCTTATAGCTACGTGTGATTTCTGGGTCAACTGAAAACCTACCATTTGCTTTTCTATTCATCTTTATAATGGACTTTCAGAAGTGCATTAGACAAGGCCCCTAGCCACTTTTGGATCCTTTCTGTTTTGCTGCAACCATATTCCTTAAAAAAAAAAAAAAAAAAAAAAAAAAAAAAAAAAAACCATACCCTCCTTGGAAAGCAGAATAAAAGGAGCAGAATATAAAATCCAAAGTCTGAAGAGTTTGTACAGAAAAACAAATGGTAACTGGTGCTTAAAGCTGATCGAGAGAGTTAACAACAACATAGAAACCACGCGGTGTTCCGCTGTCTGGAAGCACCATCCCCTGTCGCAGGACTCCTGGGCCACAGCAGTCGGTCAGTGCAGACTTCAAGTGTGTCTGTTTGATGTGGTGTGATTGTGCTGGCCTTGTCGAAAAGATGTGATGCTTCTCAGAACCTGTTCCATCTGTATGCCATTGTTCATGCCTTAAGAAATGCAAAGATGTACAATAAATCATTTTTTAAATGTGTGCCCATAGGTTTATGTGAAGAACAGATTTTTTGAATCATGGCATGATTCACTTTCTCAATCAGAGCAATTATGAGACTAACTTAAATGGATTTTTTAGAAGTGAACAACACGTGCTTTACTTTGATAAGTCAGTTACTATATCGTATGTCTGAAGGGAAAGAAGGAAAAGGTGTGCTAAGTAATCTCTGTATTCACGTTGCTCGTTAATTTCCTGTCCTGCGTCCAGATAATAAACCATCCCTCTTCCACCTAACCTCACAGTGTGCCCTATTACTTGGAAAAATCTATCTTTGATTTGGACATTTGTCATCCATGTTAAAACCTTAAAAGGAAATAACAAAAAGCATATGGAATTCCTGTGTGGGCTTAGTAGTACTATAAATGTAACTGTTATTGAGTGAAGCACCATGTAATCCACGTCTCAATCCCATGGCCACCCCACTGGTACTCGTTGAATTCCACTGAGAACAGAAGCAAGAATGCTAGAAGCTTAAATTTGCATTGTTTAAATGAATTCTATGCAAAATCATATTTCAAATTTTCATCAAGTGATTCCGTATGGTACATGACTACATATTATTTACCTTGCTATTGGCAGAGATATAAAACTTAAGCTAAAGAATTTATCCATCCCAAAGCAAGGAAGCAGAAGTGTGTTTTGCATACTTCAGGATTTGTGTTTCCTCCACTAATATACAGAGGCTTTCGCAGGAAACTTGCATCAGTATTTCTGAGTTTTTGCACGTAGATGACTATATAAATGCCTGTATGTTTTTTTAAAAAAAATCTCCTCAGAGATTTTCCTAGGGAATTATAAAATTACATATATTTTATTCTTAGTTAGATGTTTATTCTTAGATCTTACCATCAGAACTTAAGTGTTATTTAAAACTCTGATACAGTTATGGACACTTTACATTTTATTACGAGGTGTTGATTTTAGTGTCATTTTACCTCAGCAAAGCCTTCCTAATAATGGCTAATAAACCATCAAATGAAAAACTGCTGATGAGCACGTAAGGGAAAACTCTGAAGTTTCCACTAGATGGAGCAATCTTTTAGTTATCTAAAACTACTCCCTTGCATCTGAGTTTTTATATGTTATGTGTACAGTTTGCATTAGTTTAGAATGGAATTTCATTCTCAGGTAAATTCTCAAATCCATCACCAGATCTAAGCATTCTGCGTCAACAATACCCTCTCTATTCCTTTCATTCCCATTTTAAATCCATAGGTGGCTTGCCCTGTGGTAGTAAAATCTTTTCCTTGGTATTGATTCTTTTTCTGCTCACTCATCTTGATGTTCTTTTATCTGCATCTGAAGATACATGCCTTTAATTCTAATTAGAATCCTATTAACTTCCGCATGGAAGTCTGTTCTCTTATGGTTGGTAAAGCTTTAAATACTATTTAAAGCGGTTCTGGTCTATACTTACTTGCACTTCCCTGAACAGTCTCAAAATAGCCTAAACACAAGAAAAGCATCTTGCAAGTAAAGGTTTTACAAGCAGAGATGTGGGAAAGGGAGACATCAGCTGACCATCAGATGTGGAATCAGTCAGGCAGCTGGAAGAGGACCCAGGACCCATCAGGGAGGCAATGACTATACCTAGCAATTTGCATTATAATTACAAAAAGAAAAAATAGTAGAAAGGATCTTTACCAGGCAGTAAGGTCATGGTACAAATCAGGTGAGTGAATGTTGGTCAGAGCTAGCCTGACACTCTGATGAGGACTAAAAGATGAGAATGAGAAAAATGTCAAATTAATTAAAATCACCACATTTGATAATATCCAGATTTAGAATTTGGGATTCAGATATTCTGATTATTCCAATTCAAGTGTTCAATTAAGTTTTAGATACTATTCCTATAATATCCCAATTCACTAATAATCATATTTCCTGTGGAATACTCATTGGTATGATGGTGTCATCCCCTTTTCTCTTTTACTTTTTATTGACGTGGTGGTTATAAAACTATGAGACTTACCCTATCAGAATTTTTATCTATGTAGTATTTGGGCTTTCAAGACTAAATAGCAAAAGGGTAGAATATTAGATCATTCTCTTAATAAGACCTGATTTATTCCTTAGGATGTTATATAGATATTTTTATTTCAGGCCTACTTTCTTGTTTTATCCTAAAAGGATCTAGGATAGGGAAGGATGTAGTATGCCCCATGGGGAAGTATACTTCCCCCATGGTTTATTCATAAGCTGCTCCATCTCATTGGAGATGGTCATTAAGGAGAGTATTAATAAGTGATTATGATTCTGAGGAGTTGGCTAGACTGAACAGATCAATGGCACACACCAGCACTGGCAGAGTCTGACCAGAAGCTCATCGATTCCATGTGCTGCCACCCAGAGTGCAGACTTACTTTCCAGTTTTGCTGTTAGTTTATTGTTTTTCTTAAATGAAGTCATTCTTTTTCATGGATTATTTTTAAAATACCTACCCCATAATTTTCAGGTCGTTGTAAAGATAACTTTTAATGGTACATATCATTTAAGATAACTTTTAATGGTACGTATCAACTATATGTGAAGAAAAAATGCAATTATCTGGGCAAGAAAAACCAAGGGATTTTCAATATTGGTGTCAGTTTTCTAAATCTTTTCCTCTAGATTATTCTGACCTTAGGCCTTTCAGCGACCCCACTAATCAATTATTAAATCCTGCCCCAAGAAGTAGTGGCATGGGGGCTGGATTTAGGGAGGAAAACCTGATTAAATTGTTTTGCTTAGTACTGGTTCCAGCTGTAGCTAGAGAAGAGTTTATAATCATAAAGTACCTTTTTGTTATTATCTTGTGGATTTTAATTATCCATTTTGTCTGATCTTGTTCTGTGTCATCCTAGATAATGAGGTGTTTGTGGGAGCAGAGCTCTGCACACACTGGGGGATGAGATAAATGTTTGCACTTGGCCCAGTATATTATGAATGTGACACAGTAAATAAAGTTTATGTACAAAATATTAGTTTATTTCTATGGGAGCTATTATGTTCAGGATATATAAAATGTATCTAATTAAACAATTATGAATATATTTTGTGCTCTAGAAATGTTCTTTTGGGGAGCGATGGAAAGAAAGATATAAATGGAGCTAAGATTAAAGTGTTTGGGGATTTTTTTCCCCAAAAGCTTCCCAGTTATTTAGAAATACTGCTATCCAAACTAAGATTCGATTCTCTAAGTCCCAATCAGATTTCTTTTATAAAATTATACGTTTAAACGACACATTGCATGAATCATTCTGTTAAACTAAACCTTTGTTTAATATATAATTCTAAGAGCATAAATTTGTTACTGAACTGGAAGACCTTTTTTGCAGCCTTTGCTTTTAAAGAAGATGGCAAATTGTCCAAGAAAGATTTAGCTTTAATTCTTCCAAAAGGAGATCTAAAGAAGAATGAGGTCTTTAAAAATTGCTGTGATAAACTAACATGTCCAAAATCTCAAGCAAATGAGATTTCATGATTAAGGCAGCTTATGGATAACTCGAATGGAAAAGAACTTCCTGTCATGTGCATCCTTTTGTTTTCCAAAACAACATCTGATTTGGTTCATTTTCCCCAACCTTACTCCTAACATAATGAAAGGCATAGATATACATGTATGTTCTTTTGCACTGTGTCATTGTAAAATTTACAGTATTTATGCACAGTTTCAGAGACATTCAATATTGGAAACCAGTAAGCCTCCTATTGAATACTATTAATTTTTCATGGAGTACATATTACTATACTACCACATAAATACATTTTATTACTTACTCTGGTACCTCCAAATTGGTAGGGGAAAAAAACATAAAACAAACATGTTCTTATTTTCTGCAAATTTTTTTCTAGCCATTTCTTCCTCTCAAATAGAAATGAAGGCAAGTGTAGAAAGAGGAATAAAGTTTTCATAAAGTATCAACTTATTTGTGTTCTACCTGTTTCTTCTAAAACTTTTAATTCATAAGGTAAGCAATTGAACTTAATACTGTTAACAAGAGAATATGCTAAAACTATTACTTCTTTTATCTTAGGCACCCTTAATTATTCTCATCTGTTTAGTTTTTTAATAAAATAGTTAATAAGGCACTTTCCCTTAATTATTCTCATCTATTTAATTTTTTTAAATAAGATGGTTGCTAGAATTTTTTTGTCATTTAAAGTTTTTTTTTTTTTTTTATGTATATTTCTGTACATTTTTTTTTTTTTTTTTTTTTGAGACAGTCTTGGTCTGTCACCCAGGCTGGAGTGCAATGGCCCAGTCTCGGCCCACTGCAGCCTCTTCCTCCCAGATTCAAAAGACTGTCGTGCCTCAGCCTCTCGAGTAGCTGGGATTACAGGTGTGTGCCACCACACCCGGCTAATTTTTGTGTTTTAGGTAGAGATGGGGGTTTCATCATGTTGGCCAGGCTGGTCTCGAACTCCTGACCTCAAGTGTTCCACCTGCCTCGGCCTTCCAAAGTGCTGGGATTACAGGTGTGAGCCACCATGTCCAGCTTCAAATTCTTTTTAAAGCTTAAGACATAACTGACGTATAATACACTTTATATATTTGAACTGTACTTGATACATTCTGACATATGTATACACCTTTGACAAAATAGTGAACATATCTATCACCCCCACAAGTTTCCCCTGCCCTTTTGTAATTCTTCTCCATCCTCCATCCTGAGGTAACCATTGATCTGCTTTTGTTACTTTTAAAAGTCAGTATATATTCTTATATTTATTGCATATGGGATTTTTCTAGAAGGCCATGTTCATATATGTACCCTCCCATTCCATTACCCCTGTATCCACCATCAAGTAGTAACATGTTGTAAGAGAAAGAATCCCATTAAGTCCTAGTTCTGGTAGCCTAGTAAAAATTTTAGATTTTCCCCCAAAAATGGAAAAAATATATTTAAAAATTTAGATTTGAAATGCTTAGAAAACAATAATTTCTTTTTCATATCAAAATGGCCAAGTAAATTAATAGATTAATTTCCATGCTTTGGGAGTCCAAAATAATGCTAACACATTTTGTGGTGTAACACCACTTGGTGGTGACACTGAGGAAACCTGGGAAGTGTTTTTCTCTGGTGTGTAATGAAAGACTCTGATAAAGTCATGGGGATCGAGAATGACTGCTCTTGAAATGTTATTTTGATGATAATGATCAGGGAAATAGCCTATCCTGATTGATTTATCATCCCCCCACCTGAAACCCACTTTTGTGTCACAAACATTTGAAACTCCCAGTGCTCAAGAATACTGCTTTTCCATTTCTCCTAATGTTCTCACGCCCCATCTGGAAACAAATTTACTAAACCTAGTTTTAAAAAAAGCAAAGGAAATGGAAGTGTCCAGTGAACCTACTGGCAGCTGTGCATGTTGAAAGATTATTCCTTATATCCTGAGCCTAACGGCCTTATTCCTTATATCCAGAGCCTAAAAGTTTGCTCAAAAGTAGAAAACTTTCCAGACAAGATTACATACGGAATGATTAACATCAACTGCTAATGAAGAAACAAGGCAAGAATGAATACAGTAGAAATGGAATCTGGCAGGGGGAAAAGAAGGTTCTGTAACTGGGACAGGGATCTTGCTTCTTGGGGGCATATGGATGTATCCCAGGTGCGTGAAATCATCTTGGATGTTTGTTTACAGGCTGATTCCTCTCTGTGTCCACAGATCTAGGGTGTGGACCAAGAATCCTCATTGTAACAAGCACCCTCTGCCCCCACGGCATTTTAAGGTAGATAGGGAACTAAGATGAGAGTGTGTCAGCTAAATACTCTTTCCTTTATCCCTGTGCCTCAGCCTTTTTTGTTTTTCATATGACACTCAGTAGGAAAGTCTAGTTCAAGAACAGGAAACTGAGCTGGGCATGGTGGTGCGCATCTGTAGTCCCAGCTACTCAGGAGGCTGAGATGGGAGGACGGGTTGAGTCTGAAGTCCATGCCACAGTGAGCTATGATTGCAACACTGCCCTCAGCCTGGACGACAGAGCAAGTTCCTGTCTCAAAAAAAAAAGTAAAAAATATATTTTAAAAGGAACCCAAAACGAATTAGAGCTCAGTGACCTGTGACTCGCTTTGCCACTTTGTCACTTTCTTGACTTCCGTCCTAATGCCAGCACTGTAATATGGAGATAAAGAATGGAGAGGACAGAACTCTGAAACCTAAAAGGCAAGATTTGTGCTAAGCCGGAGAATATAAAAATGCATTCCTGGAGGCATTCTAACCAGCCAGATAACCAGAAGTTTACTCTTCAAAGCCAAGAATCAGTACCCCGACCGCCTCCCCCCACCCCAATCACCAACCTTCCATTCCCTCTTAGGCTTTGTCTATGTCTATAAGGGGAGTTTTTCAATTGACTGATGAGGTTCTGGCTGGTAGGGAAGCCTGCAGGGAAATTCTGTGGCAAAGCACACTCTTGATCACCTACTTGACAATTTCTTAATAAGGTCTAGAAGGACATTCTTAATCCAGGTCAGTTCTTCCCTGAAAATGATATATTTTTAAAATTTCTGCTTGAAAAAAAAAACTCCACTGTGAAATTACTCTGCTTACAATAGACGATATGAAGACAGTAGTCATGTACTGTTCGTTTGCATACGGTCATTTTGAGATAGAAAATTAAATTTTATTAGGAATAGAATTTCAAGCAACTTTCTACAGAAACACAGCTTGTGGTTAAATTTCCTAATGAAAGAGGAACTATTCACTGAAAAATTTGTCTAATCTGTGCCACCTCAAAATAAGAATTGTGCCTCTTCAATGAATGTTGTATATGAGAATGTTACATTTGTAAGAGCACAGGAAACTCAATAAATTTTAAATAAATTATGTAAAGAGATTTTTTGTGTGTGTGTACAGTGTGTCCTGATTTTTCTACATTACTAATTTTATAAAAATTACTAAATTTGCTAAATATTTTTATCTGTTTGAAGCAAGAGACTTCAAATAGGATATAAAATTGAGTACTTATATCTGACTATATTTCCAGGTCTTCTTCATTTGTTTTCAAGTCAATTATGTTTTCTAATCAACTACTAAAACACAGATTATTTTCCTGAATTTTGAACTGAATTCTCCTGAATATTAAAAGACTTAAGATCCTGCTGCCTTCAAGTTTAGTTAAAAAGTGGCAATAGGCCAGACACAGTGGCTCACTCCTGTAATCCCAGCCCTTAGGGGGGCCGGGGCAGGCAGATCATCTGAGGTCAGGAGTTTTGAGTCCAGCCTGGCCAGCATGGCAAAACTCTATCTCTACTAAAAATGCAAAAATTAGCTGGGCATTGTGGTGCATGCCTGTAATCCCAGCTATTTGGGAGGCTGAGGCAGGAGAATCACTTGAACCCAGGAGGCAGAGTTTGCAGAGTCAAGATCACGCCACTGCACTCCAGCCTGGGAAATAGAGCAAGACTTTATCTCAAATAATAATAATGATAAATAAAGACTTAGAGTTGGCTTTGGTTTTCCATGTTTCTAAATTATGGGAGAAAAGCTGTAGGTGAAGTCTGCAGGAAACTCAATCACTCAGATGAGAGTTTCTTCCATCTTGGTCTCTTAGGAAAGTTCTAGGGATTTGTTCACATTCATTCAATAGTTCTCCCTTTGGGAAGAGAGATTTCACGGGGGGGGGTGGTATTTTCTATCTGTCAGTGGTGAAAACACTTTCAAGAAAACAATGACAATGTGTTTAGTTTGTAGTCTGTACACATATTATAAGTAGATGATTTATCAGCCTTAATCTCCAAGTCTCCAGTTTCTTCAAAAGAAGTAGAGGAAGAAATATTTTCAGAATGTCAAACAACTTACAGAGCACATGTACACAGGAGGGGAACATCTCACACCGGGGCCTGTTGTGGGGTGGAGGGCTAGGGGTGGGAGAGCAGGGAGGTGGGGGAATTGGGGAGGGATAGCATTAGGTGAAATACCTAATGTAGATGACAGTGGGATGGATGCAGCAAACCACCATGGCATGTGTATACCTATGTAACAAACCTGCACAAACTGCACATGTACCCCAGAATTTAAAGTATAATAATTTTAAAAAGTAAAAAAAAAAAAAAAAATTGCCAACTGTTTGGTTAACTGGAATCCCAAAATCTGTTTTTTCTAAAACAAATATTGATAGTCAAACTATTTCATTCCTGCTGGAGTGTGATAAACTCACATGCTTTGGGGCCTTTCAACAACCTGGCCCCACTGTAGTGCATTTATAAATGTGAGGACCTTGTAAAATCACGGCCTAGGGTTAAGTTCCTAGGGCTCTATTGAGGAGAAACTTTGATGTGGCTGGCAAGAACATACAAAGAAGTCAGTCTCTTTTGTGTCCTTTTCTGTGTATGCACCAGAGGTTCTCTGCTTAGAGGGAAGGGAGAGATGGCAAGAGAAAAAGATTGAGAAAATGCAACACCTGATGAAGAAATGCCCCCACCCTCTTGGCCATATGTACTTAAGTAACTGGGAAGCAAATTGAAAATAGGGAGACATAATAAATGAAACTTTCATTTGCATAATTTGTGATTACACAATCACAGTTACCGTAAGTCAGTTTTCCTGCCCAATTATAAAATCATGCCAGAGAATTAATCTCATAAAAGTGCATATAGCCCCAGGTGCAGTAAACTATTGCTGGTTGTAGATAGTGGTTTCTTGGTTTAGTTTTAGCTTGCTAAGTACAGAATTGGAGAATACAATGGGATAAACACAACAGAATATGTGACAACAGTTCATTGGCTCAGAGAGAAAGACATCAGATGACAAGGGCTGACCAAGGAAGAATGTGGGTTGGCCTGACTCAGAACTGCGAGGCCTGTCTGGCAGCTGCTTGGCCAGGCAGCTGTGCAATATGGACAGCTGTCTGCTTGAAGGCCAGCCTGCTTTACAGCACAGGCTCTGCTAACAGGGCTGTTCTCTCTTTAAAACAATGGGTTTGATGGGGTGGGAGGGAGTGAAAACTATAAAAATAAATCTCTACTAGGAAGTTCTCAAATCTCTTAAGGTCATCCATATAACAAGTACTCTAAGGTATAAATAATGAAAGCTTATCATTTCCTAATTACTCCTGAAATTGTCCATCGTTTTTAAAGTTTACCAAGAGTAAACTTCCCAAATGTAACAGCTTAGTTAGTACTTTACCCTTCAAATTCAGATTTATAAAATTTTAGAAGAGAAATACAAGAATGAAAACTTTTCTTTCAAAGAAAATCGAAAACCTTACATTCAACCCTTCTCTTCCTTAAGATTCTCCCCCAAAATACATAATTTTCTACTTCATTCTCTCAGAATTTTCTATATGTTAGCATAATACTTTTTGGTTACTATTTTTTAAGCTGTTCATCTTCCCTAATTGCCTTTTTTTTTTTCTTCTTCTGAGACAGTCTCATTCTGTTGCCCATGCCGGAGTGCAGTGGCACGATCTCAGTTCACTGCTGCCTCCATCTCCTGGTTTCAACCAATTCTCCGGCCTCAGCCTCCCAAGTAGCTGGGAGTACAGGCATGTTCCGCCATGCCCAGCTAATTTTTGTATTTTTTAGTAGAGACAGGGTTTTGCCATGTTGGCCAGGTTAGTCTCCAACTCCTGACCTCAAGTTATCCACCTGCCTCGGCATCCCAAAATGCTAATTGCACCCAGCTCCTAATTTCATTTTAAATCTTCTCAATAAATCATTTCCTATTCTGCCTTTTTTCCCATGGAGAATAAAATACCTTCATATTTATGTAATGAATATACTCCCTATGGAAATGTCCAGTCATTTCATGAGCTCTCTGCAGGTTAATTCTCTAAAGTATTCCAAAAGCATTCTTCCTTACATACAGAATAAAGGGAAGTGATAAAAAAAAGTCTCTTCATTAATCTCTGCAATTCTGGGCGAATGATTTTGTTCAACTAACACTGGTTGGTTTCCCATGATCCTTTTAAATATTATCACTGTGTCCCTGACATAGGTTTCCACCAGTCTTCAGAGTTTGTACATTTACTTCTAAGTGATACCTGGATAGGCAGGCACCTATCTAGGCGTCTACATGACATTTATCCTTACTCATTTACACCAGGAGTGTTGTGGGGCTGAGAGCCCTCCCAGGATGGCTTTTGCAGTCAATAATGTTAAGGTTCATAGTATCAGTCCTGAGACGTCAGTCATTTTCTAAACTCCTCACAATTTTACCAAACATGGATAATGATATTTGAGCAGAACATTCTAAACTGTCTATTTTATTCAGTGAAAAAGATGTTTTCAACAGACAATCTAGCTGAATTGGTAAGAGCGAGAAAATGCTAAACACTTGAAATCTAAGTATTGAAAATACTAAGGCTAGAATTGTGATAGAACACTTTCAGTGATTCATTTAGATGCTTTATTTTTAACTTGTTAGCAACTGGGACAAATCTTGACCAATCTATGTGGACATTATTATTTGAACTTTAAATTCGACAAATTCTACAAGAGCCAAAATTTGAACCTAGGCCTGTCTATCTTCAGAGTGCCCTGACATAATTCTGCCCCCTCAATAGATTTGGGGAGCCATAAAGGAAAATTCTTCCATAATTTTCCTAGCTGATGGGGGAAATTTGCAAAACTTCTAACTCATGAATGATATTAGAAATTTTTAAAATATCCTGGACTCCACTTTTATAAGTTACAATTATGCTCAAAACCCAAGTCTACAGTGTATTCATTTCCTATCGGTGCTGTAACAAATTCCCAGTAGCTTAAAACAGCAGACCAATGGAACAGAACAGAGGCCTCAGAAACAAACACCACACAACTACAACCATCTGATTTTTGACAAAACAGACAAAAACAAGCAATGGGGAAAGGATTCCCTATTTAATAAATAGTGTTGGGAAAACTGGCTACCCGTATGCAGAGACTGGATCCCTTCCTTACACCTTATACAAAAATTAACTCTAGATGGATTGAAGATTTAAACATGAGGCCTAACACCATAAAAACTCTAGAAGAAACCCTAGGCAATACCATTCAGGACATAGGCATGGGCAAAGACTTTATGACTAAAACACCAAAAGCAATGATATAAATTACTACAGACTGGGTAATTTATAAAGAACAGAAATTTATTCCTTTACAGTTCTAGGGGCTGGGAAGTCCAGGGTCATAGGGACACCATCTGGCACAGGCTGTCTTGTTGTGTCATTCCCTGACTCTTGAGTTTACAGAGTGAATAATCTATAGACCCAACTCTCATCCTATTAAAAACTTCTTATAGTGTAATTTCCACAAGTTTTTTTATTGCTAATAGAGCGTCTATCTCTTTACTTCCTCTCCTATTATCCAAGCTTGCTATGTGGAAGGGGATGCTAAGCCCACTCCCCAGGAAGATGATGAGATGGGGAGAAACATATCCTGTGCACTACTCAGTGAAGGGATTCTCCATACATGTAAGCTACTTCCCCAGTTAGGCACTTTTAAAACTATAACTACTCTTTTGAGCCACCAGAGAGTTATTGAGTGCTCTAAGTGTTCATTTTACAAAATTCGTTTACTGGATGCAAACCAGTTAATGCAACTCTGACTACCCAATCACAGTCTTAGAGGTCAGCTTTAATCTATAACTATGCAGCTGTCCTTAACTACTGATGTGTTAATTGGCCCATTCAGCAAGATATAGCCCCCTTTAAAAAATGGAACTTACAGATTTAATTCTGATTCATAATTTTCTTCACATTTGAGAGTTAGAGCCACTTCATTATTTCAATGTAAAAATGATAGGCAATGCCACCTAACAATACTCATTATAAGTAGTCTTCCTTTAGGGGGTGGCAAACTCAGATGATTACGGAATGCAATTAGTAAGCAAAATTGAGTGAAACGGCCCAGATTTAAAAGTGATGAAGATTGGGATGAGTGAGAAGAATGCAGCTTGTATTTTATCACCAGTAAAATTTTTTAATTAAAAAAATGACATCTATCTATATGCATGTTGTACCATTGTTAATTTCCTTGTTTTGATATTGCACTATATTTATGCAGGATGTAACCACTGAAGAACTTAGTGAAAGGTACAGGGACATCTCCATACTACCTTTGCAACTTCCCGTGAATCTGTAATTAATTTAGAGCAAAAAGTTTTAATTTCATGCTTTTAAAAAAAAGGAAGTTATAGACTGCCAATCTCTTGGATATGGATAACAGAACTTTACCAACACAGAGATTAAAGCCCATTTAACCACAGTTTGCCCATGATGGTAACTTTGATCAGAAAGAATCTCATAAGCTGAGACCCAGCAGGACCAAGTGATCCATGTCATGATTATTGCAAGTTATCAGCCTTCCAGGGAAGTGGAATTTACAAGCTTTTCCTTTGGCATGGGGCCTGGGTGACAGCCTCCTATTAAGCAGAGTTCCCAACAATAATTCCCCTGTATGTCAAAGGCCTCATTTCCCCAAAACACTAAACCATAAAACATAGCCCAGATTCTCTCCATGTACATCACTCAGTATCACATCGTTGAGGCATAGCTGATAGTATTCCCTCTGGCCCATGCCAAATTGCAAGTGGCAGATTTTTTTTTCCTTCCAAATTAAGAAAGACAAGATTTACGCCTTTACTTGGAAAAGTGCGAGTCCAGCACCCCCAATATCTAGGGTCTACAAATGTCTAAAAGTTATGAATCCCAGTCTGTCTTACCAATTTTCTTAATTTGGGTAACCTCAAATTTTTAAATGAAGGAATTGGAGGTAACATCTAGGATTTTATCTAGTTCTATCTTCTATGATTCAAACCCCAAATTCTCCACTGCAGTGACTGTTTCTGGAAGAAATATTCCTGGATGCCTGTCACTGAAAAAAAAAGCTCTCACATAAGGCTAATTAGAGGGAAAACTAAGGGAGAATCTCTCCTTTCAAGGCCACACAGCCAGGGTTGTTTAATAAGCATACAAAGTAGAGACATATTTACCTATTCACCATGAAAAAACACCCTTATGAAAGGCCCAATACCTGGGCCTTTGTTAACAAAGATGAAGAGCTTCATTTCTTGTGCGATCTTGCAGTATACAGAAAAAGTAACCAATAACATCCAGACTCTGATCACAAAGTAAAAACTGTCATGCTTGGATGTGCTCAAAAATAAAAATTATGAAGATCCTTAAGAAGCCATTTTAGGGCCTACCAAATAAAGAGAAGTAAGCTTTTGTCTCTTTCCATCTTCCACGCAACACTTCCCAATCAAGAGCATTCTATAGTCCGGGTGTGGTGGCTCACACTTGTAATTCCAACCCTTTAGAAGCTGAGACGGGCAGGTGACCGAGGTCAGGAGTTCGAGACCAGCCTGGCCAACCCTGTCCATTCACCCCGACATGGTGAAACCATGTCTTTACTAAAAATACAAAAATTAGCACGGCATGGCGGTGGGTGCCTATAATTCCAGCTATTTGAGAGGCCGAGGCAGGAGAATCGCTTGAACCTGGGAGGCCGAGGTTGCAGTGAGCCAAGATTGCACCGCTGCACTCCAGCCTGGGTAACAAGAGTGAAACTTCCTCTCAAAAAAAAAAAAAAAAAACGCATTCAATATTTATACAACGATAATAACGGTTTATTAAAAAACTTCTCTGCCTGAAGTGCTTTAAAATATTATTTCTAACACTCTAAAAACATACAAACATTTAATATGTATACTTGGTTACCTCACTGAGCATAAATTCCTGTTCCCTTTTCTACCTCTTCTGAAATATCTGTTGTTGGCTTCTGAGCAGAGGTTATGCTTCCCCGCCTGTCAGAATGGCCACCCTTCAGGTTGCAACTGTTGATGAGAAAGAAAGCTCTCCTTTCCAAATTTATGAAATTTTTATTCTTCAGTTGATGAGTTTCACTAATAATCCCCAATATTTTTGTTCTATTTATTTATTTATTTATTGCCTTTATGCTTATTTTGCCTCTTGTTTTCTTTGCTATATTTGTTGGTCTTTTGTAATCTCTTGTTTCCTAGCTTATTTCTCCTTGTTTTCCAGGAAATAAATTTATGGCTATACATTTGCCTTTAGGTATTGCCTGTCATGTTGCACAAATTTTCACATATGGTGCTTTCATGTCAGCTAAAAAAATTTTAAAAATTTTCTCATAGTCTTTTTACCCCAAGTATTACATTTTTTATTTCCAGACGGCATGGGATTTAGATCTCAATTTACCATTGGTTTTCTAGTTCTGTTTCAGTGGTCAGAAAGGATAGTTTGCATGATGTCGATTCTTTTGGAATTTACTTAGGGTTTTTTTGCAGCTCAGGTTGTAGACATTTTAATGAATATTCTGCATGTAATTAGAAACAATATCTTTCTGTTGGCTCTAAATTTCTATTAATTTGAAGTCATTGTGTTTGATAATTAATATTATTAATTATGAATTGCTTTTTTCTGTTTGATGAGGTTCTGAGCAGTATTAAATCTACAGTTAGAATTAATATATCTATTTCTCTCCAGTCAGTTTTTGCTTTTTATTACATACATGTGTTTCATGATCATTCAATCTTGATTGGTTATTTTACCTATTATGCTTGTCTTTGTCTTTTCTGATGCTTTTCACCTTGAATTAAATTTTGTCAGATATTAAAATAGCTTCTGTCGATTTTTTTATGGTTCATAAAATCTAGAATATTTTTTCCATATTGCTATTTACACTTTTACTATTATTTTAAATGTATCTTTTGTAGATAAACATTGCTAGATCTTTTTTATTTTTAATTGAATCAGATAACGTCAGTTTGTGAGTTGTATTAATTTAATTTATTAAATAGCTGTTAGGACTTATTTCTAACTTCTCATATATTTTCTGTCTACTATGAATTTAAAAAAATTATTTGCCTCTGGCTGCTGCAGACGTGTGCTAAAAAAAATATTGTTCTCCTCCCTTGTAATAAACAGAAATTTATTTTGCTGGGATGAAGTTATGCCTTTTATTTCTAATAGTTCGGTTATGGTTATTTATTTATTTATTTAGACAGAGTCTCCCTCTGTTGCCCAGGCTCGAGTGCTATGGTGCGATCTCAGCTCACTGCAACCTCCGCCATCCAGGTTCAAGCATTTCTCCCGCCGCAGTCTCCCGAGTAGCTGTGATTACAGGCAGACGCCACCAAGACTGCTAATTTTGTATTTTTAGTAGAGATGGGATTTCACCATGCTGCCCAGGCTGGTCTCGAACTTTGGCCTCAAGTGATTCGCCTGCCTTGGCCTCCCAAAGTGCTGAGATTACAGGCGTGAGCCACCGGGCCCGGCCTCCCTAATTAACTCATTCTTTCCCCCCACCAGTTTCTAAAATGTATCTGTCTCCTCCCAAGCCCGTTTCCTCATCCTCTACCCGGTGCAGATTCAGACAAGCATTTTAGTTCCTAAACCACACGGTTTGCTCCCAGCTCTCGCGCCTCTGGGCTGTTACCCACACCCCTCCCAATTCCTGAGGCCAAGCCTCCAGATCAAGGCTCAAACCCGCACCCCATCTCCACCGGCCCGCCCCCTAATCCAGCAGCCAGACGCCCAGGCATCTCCGAGCACGCTGGGGCTGCCTTCCCAGGGCTGGTGTTGCGGTGGGCAGGGCGAACCTGGGCCCTGTAAGCCCTCCGCGCCGCCGTCCTCCTTGCTATTGGCTGGCCGCGGCGCCCGCTTCCTCTGAACTCTCCCGGGCGGGATACGGCGGCCCGCGGCCTCCCGCTCCTGCTTGGTTTTCCGGACCCCTCTGCCTAAAGGATCTTTAGGGGTCCCCGGACTCCTCCGCCTGGGAGCTTCCATGCGCCCCGCGCAGCCCCCGGCAGAGCCGAGGGGAGGCTTCAGTGGCGACCTGGTGGCTCCTCGCGGCCCTGCTCCCTGACGTCAGCGCTGTCGCGGGCGTTTACAGCTTTTGTTTTGGGCAGAACCTATGGGCCCAAAAAGCTGGATCGAGTAGCGGTGGCTGAAGAACGAGCTGGAGCTTGAATTTCGCTTTTCTTATGAGGAATTTTCCAGAAAAGATATCTTCACTGTGAAATAAGTAAATAAATGCCCACTGAGTACAGTAAGTATTGATATCGTCCTATAGCATTTGGCCAGAAAGTGGTGTCAGTATGGTTTTTCCTTCAGATTTTACAATACTGTACAGAAGAGCCAACGCCAATCCTTCTATAAGGAAGTTTTTTTTCTTCCTGAAGATGTTAATTACCTCAACTTGGACTAACGGTCACACTTGTGAATATGAGCGTTAAGAAACAGTTTATTTCTCGCATGTGTGAAAAGGAAATTTTCCTTCATCTATCTCAGGCCCCCATCCAGAGTAAAGTCAATTATTTAACTTGCAAAATTAAACACTGACCTCATTTCAAATGAAATAAAATTCAGTCTGCTGAGAAACCCCTTGGAGCAGTTTATATTAGCCTAATTTTCTTTTACTACTGTAGTAAGTTGACTGAAGATTATGGAATGCATCTAAAAAGCAGTTATATTTACAGATCCCAGAATTAAATGCTAAAGAAAAGCGTTATTTCTGCAAACCCAGGTAGTATGGACAAGCTGAAGGGAGTTTTATTTTGCCAAGTGTTACTCTAAATTCAATAGTTGATCAGCTAGATCTCGGCTTAGTCTTGGATTCCACTCTGAGCTCGCCGGCCACAGTAGCGTGAAATGAATGGCCGTCAGTTTCCTCTTCCTAGGCCTGGGTGTGGTTTGGCGGGGCAGTGTACACACTGGCTGCTCTGGAGGGATTTGAGGAGCCTGGAGAGGCTCACCACGTGGGTGTCTCCCCCTAGTGACCAAGGGGCTGAAGTTCCTGTGGTTAAAGGCAATTGCTGATTTTGTCATCAGCTGGAAGGTGAAGCGCAACGACCTCCTGCGTGTACAGCACCATTCTAAAAGCTTGACGTGTTTAAAGATAGGACGCAATATGTACTCAGAAGGCGTAAGACTAGATCACTAGGGTACAAATTAAAACATAAAATTGCATACGCTGACAGTGGGATTAGCTCAGCAGAACACACTTTGGAAAACACTACTTTATCGACCTTATTCTGAGTCCCTGTAATGCTTAAGGCACCTTATATATATTATGATGGAATGCTTTCCTAGAGTGATATTCTATGGTGGAAAGAGTAAATCAAAGGTCCCTATGTTCTCTGTGACAGTGGAAGAAATTGCAATTAAATATAAACTGGGGTTTTAAAAAACGTGGGAAAAGTCTGAAGAAGCAGTTGCAGAAACTCCTTACAAAGTCAGTGAAAGCTAGGCCAGGCCAAGGTGGGCAGATCACTTAAGGCTAGGAGTTTGAGACCAGTCTGGCCAACATGGCAAAACCCCACCTCTACTAAAAATACAAAAATTAGCTGGGTGTGGCTGGCTAAGGTGGGAGAATTGATTGAATCTGGGACGCAGAGGTTGCAGTGAGCTGAGATTGCACGACTGCACTCTAGCCTGGGCAACAGAGCAAGACTCTGTCTCTCCAAGAAAAAAAAAAAGACATATACTGTAAATGTAAAATATAGGCTGGATTTCAGACGCATGTTATGTAAAAAAGAATGTAAAACATCTGATTAATTTTATATATATTACATGTTAAAATTATGTTTTTGACCTATTGGGTTAAACAGAATATAACTCAATCCATTTCTTTTTTTGAATAATGTAGCTTCTAGGAATTTTTTAATTATATATATGGTTTGCATTATATTTTCTTCAGACAGTGCTGATGTAATAGTAACAAAAAGTTTCAGTCTTATTTAAGATAAAAGGCCATCATCAGGCAATGCAAGACAGATTGTAACAACAGAAGTACTACAGAGAGTCAGAGAATGCCATGAATAACGTGGAATCCCATGCTTGGGCAAAACATTTGCTTTTTACTTAGCTGATCCCTTAAAGCCTGTTAAGTTGAAATGTTACAGAGGGAATTTTATATGAGTTAGCCACCTCAATTTCGTAACTTTGTAAGGAGAAAATGGCTTACATTTGTGCATCTTCAAGGTTTTCAAACCTTTGCACATTTATTATCTCATTTCATCTTTCTAACCTGAGAGGGAGGGAGAGCAGGTTAGCCCCATTTTACTGGTGAGGAAACTGAGGCTCAAAGAGTTCATGTGATGTGAAGAATACTGGAATTAAGGATGCCAGAAAACAGTGACTCAGAATGACCAAATCATTATGGAGTCCATTTGGAGGTCTCTGTGTAGAGGGAGAGCTTCCTCAGGGACTTCTGCAGAGACCCTTGTTGGAGGTGAGGAGGAAGCTTGAAGACACTTTTCCCCACTCGGACTCCGTACTGAGTGCTTTTCCACTCCAAGCCCTTCACCTTCTCCTAATGCCAGGCCTGGGTCCATAAAACTGCAGGAGCCTTTTGTTCAGGGGTTCCCTCAGGAATGCTGTGCTGATCCACCTGACCCTGGACTGGTGCCATTCTATCACAGCAAGGGATTAAAGCCTTGACTCTTCCTTTCATATTGGCTTACTGTCTTCGCTGCTTTTCTGACACCTGGCCCCTCAATTCTCTGGAACTAAGCTCGGCTCTGGACAATTAAACCTGCTGTCTCTTTGCACTCTGACTTCCCTCTTGTCTCCCATCCCAATACTCTTCCTAGATCTGGCTAGGCACAGCCCCCTACTTTAAAGTTTTGGAATGTTCACAGGCATTTCTGGGATTTGGCCAAGGAATAAGTTGAGTTGAGACTACATTGAGTTTGGGTCTAATGGGATATGTGTATGTGGTTTGTAGTCACATCCATGTATAGTTAAGTATTGGTCATCCCACTGTTGGAATGGTTTTTAGGAGTACTCCTACTAGTGACTGTGTGGATTCATGTACACCCTACATATAAAAGCAGGGCCAGAGGTTACACTATGATATGAATATGACCTATTGTGTGGCACCAGAAATATGCAGGTAGTGGAGAAGAAACAGATTGAAATGAACTGTGGTAGATCCATTGCAAGAATGTCTCCAGTGTTTCCCTGTAGGCAGACCCTTTGCAATGTGATTTTTTTAACTCTACCCATTAAAAGTTGGGTGCACGTCATGCATCTGACCAGGCTTTGTGACTTGCAATGCTGTGGAAGGAGCCATACTTGAAGAATAGGGCTACTTTAGTCTCTAGGAAGAGGCTACTTTGAATCCTTGCTAACAAAGCTTTTAAAATCCCTTTGCTATAAGAATCAATGTGGTCCATCACTAAATTAACTGTCTGTGAGAAAAAACTCAATACTCTTTAAAGGAAGACAACAAAATCTTGATTCACAACAATGTAGAATCTATAATGTCTAGCATGTAATCTGTCAAAATATGAGAGGCAGAAAAGCAGGAAAATATGACACATATTCAGAATATGTATTGCTGGACAATGCTGATCACCTGTTTTTTCCAACACTGGAGGACTTGTGGAATGTTGACTCAGCTTGTCCCTCCTCAGTGGTAACGGTTCTCTGCTGGCCCTCACCATATCTTAACCTGCACATGTGCAGCTTACTATTTTCTAAAGACTTCAGGGGAATCCCTATGCAGAAATCTTGAGTTCCTTCTCTACATCGCTTCTTGTCCTTGGGCACCCTTCCCTACTTACTCTAGGCAACTCAGCATCCCTGATGTCTCTCTGGACTTCACTTCTCCATTCTGAGTCCAAAATGGCCCCTTGAGCAGAAATCCAGGGCCACCAGGGGAATCATCTCATGTGTTTCCCGTCTCTCAGGTTAGCAGTCTGTGCTAAGATTCTTTGCTTGGCCAAACTTTGATCAGGCTTCTGTGCCTTCTACTAGGCCCCTCTGTGCACTTCTATATAAAAGCCAGTTGTAACAAGAACCCTGCTTAGTTGGGTTAGCAAGAATCTCTACTTCTGATGTCTGATCACCCTTTATATCTGATTGGATTCCTCATCCTCTACCAACCCGCGGGTGATGTCTGATTAATCTGGCCTGCCTTCAGCAAGAATCCTGTTAGGCTGGTTGGTTTAGCCAGAATTCCCGTTACCATTGATGTTTCCTCTTGGTAATTTTCTATCCACTGCCGCTACCCTGCCCCTTGGCTATAAATTCCCTCTTGCCCATGATGTATACACAGCTGAATCTAATCTCTCTCCCCTACTGCAGAATCCTACTGTAGAGGTCCCTGTACCTTTTGAGATAGTCCTAAGTAATATCTGCCTTATTGTGCTTTAACAAGTATCATTTTTAATTTTTTTTTTTCCAGAAGATAGAGTCTTGCTCTGTCACCAGGCTGGAGTGCAGTGGCACTGTCATAGCTCACTATAGCCTCAAACTCCTGGGCTCAGGTGATTCTCCCAGCTTAGCCTCCCAAGTAGCTAGGACTACAGGAGGGTGATATCATGTCAGCTGATATTTTTATTTATTTTTATTTTTTATAGAGATGGGCTCTCACTATTTGCCCAGACTGATCTCAAACTCCTGCCCCCACTTCCCTAAAGTGCTGGGATGACAGGAATGAGCCACTGCGCCTTGCCTCATTGAGTTTTTTTCTTCATCATGTACAATGTCTGCCTTCTGTCTTTTGTCCAGTTTTAAAGTTGTTTACAGTGAGAGGAGGGCTACCGCACACATGGTATTCTATCATGTTTGGAAGCAGAAGTCAGTTACCCATAAATTAGAGGTGAAGAACTGAGGAACTGAAACGTTAAGCAACTTGCCCCAAATCACATAGCTGTTTACATGTGATGAGCTTGAATTCAAACCAAGGCAGTCTATCTTTAGAGATGCTCACTTAATTATTGTACTATACAGCTTCTTAGAAAAATGGCTTTATATATGCATGTAAAATGTTTTGTCCAATGTGAGGTAACTTAGTAAATCCTTTAAAAAGTCTAGCTAAATTATTCTTTTTTTTTTTTTTTTTTTTAAAAGGGTTTCACTCTTCTTACCCCGGGTGTGGGGCAATGGGGAAATTCCGGGCTCCCCACAACCACTGCCTCCTGGGGTCAGGCAATTCTT
>NW_022436968.1:16423823-16473299 GCF_009761245.1 Sapajus apella | reverse complement strand
TACAAAAAATTAGCTGGGCATGGTGGCGCGTGCCTGTAATCCCAGCTAATTTTTTGTATTTTTAGTAGAGATGGGGTTTCACCATGTTGACCAGGATGGTCTTGATCTCTTGACCTTGTGATCCACCCGCCTCGGCCTCCCAAAGTGCTGGGATTACAGGCTTGAGCCACTGCGCCCGGCCTATTCTTTAAAATTCTAAAGCTCAGTATGAATTTGTTCCCAGTGTTTCAAAGCAAAAAATGATTCATAGGACATAAGCACCATCACGTGAGTTGATATTCTTTATTAACGCTAATTTTTATTACTGTCCTATTAGCAAATAAAAACAAAGCATTTGCTTAAGTCCTTTGTTAAATGCATGAATAAAATATTAAATTTTTAGCCTTCTTTCTTTTGCCATGAAAACTTACCTTTCTTAACTAGAAATATAAAGTAAAATGAATAAAATAAACCAACCAGTCAGGCATAAGTACTATCAATTTCTGAATTTCAAATAAATCTTGGGCAGTAACACACCCATCTGGCCATAATGGAGATTGCACTCGAATGAAAGCACAAGCCCATAAATAAAAATGTAAATATTTGTAATAGAACCCAGCATTTACTATACTATTTAATTCTTAATCTGCCATCTAAATGAGCTCCAGTTGTTCATCTTATTTTAAAAAATTATAACTGGAGACACCTGTGAATCCAAGCCTTTCTTTGGTTTTAGCTCATATACTTGAAAACAGTTTGCCTCTGTCTTCTGCCTCTTTTTTTGAGAGAGGTATGTAAATAATTTACAAACCTCTACTGTATCTATTAGCACAAAATGCCGTAACCATGTGGCAGCTATCCACTCACTCAGATTAGCACAAAAAGAAAAACCAGCTTATTCAGGTCTTCTCTCCACAATGTTCCCTCTTGCCCCAGCCCAAGCAGTGAAGCAGAACACCCCACATATTCTGATCCATCTACTTTGCCCTATCTAATGTTCAAATTGACTGAATAGCTATCAGATCTTCATTATACACTGTTTTCCACAGATGGCCTTTTTTGATAAGTCTCAACCTAAAAAAATTACTAAGGAAATCAGAAAATGATAAATACAAGAAATGTAAGACTTGGCTTATTGTTATCTTCCCCTTTTTGGTATCAGCTGTATTTGCGGCAGAAAGCCATCATGATCTGCTGTCTGAATATATTGTCAAGCTAGTAATTCTGAACATGTTGTTAAGCTTGTAAAATGTTCTGAGTAGGCCACATCTTCAGTAATTTCCACAAGTTTACAATTTTTTTCAGGTAAAGCTGTAATTTAATGCATTAAAAGAAATTCATTTTTTCAATGTAGTAAGAGCCGCTGCTTAGTTCTAATACTCTGAAACTTTCATGAAACTATCCTTTTTAGAACTCATATTGCAATGTGGGCTCTTTCATGTTTTTTAACTTCTTTGGATCTTGAGATGCAGTGTTATTCTAGATGCAGCATTACTCACAGTGGACTTTGTCCTCAAATTAGCATAATTTCTATTTCATTTCCTACATATTGTTTTGGACATGAAATCTTTTGAAAATGCAAATATTTTTTGTTGTTGCAGCACACACACACATACCATCCATAGAAACCTTGTCTTAGTTTGTTTAGTGTTGCTATAAAGGAATACCTGAGACTGGGTCATTTATAAAGAAAAAAGATTATTTGGCTCCTAATTTTCGATAGCTGGAAAGTTCAAGGTTGGGCTTTTGCATCTGGTGAGGGCCTCAGGCTGCTTCCACTCATGGAAGCTGGTGTGTCATCAGCTTCACATGCAAGAGAGGAAGCAGGGGTGGGAGAGAGGTGCCAGGCTGTTTTTAACAACCAGCTCTTTTGGGATTTAATAGAGAACTTACTCTTCCTTAAGGGAAGGCATTAATCTATTCATAAGGGACCCACCCCCATGATCCAAACACCTTCCACTGGGCCCCACCTTCCAACACCACCACACTGGGAATCAAATTTCAATAAGATTTGCAGGAGAAGGGACAAACCAGCCATATTAAAAACATAGCAACCCTGCCAAAAATAACAGCAAAGAAAAAACTGGCTACAAACTCACAATTTGTCCTATCTCTAGAAATTCTAATAAAAGGCAAAAGATATATGATCTGAAGAGATTTCAGAGTATCTCCAATGCAGACTTGTAATTTTATAATCTTATGTGATTTATATGATATTCTTATTTCCTTTTCTCTCTAAGCTATAACTCCATGTCTCAGGTGGGACTCTCAGGGAGCAGACTCAGGAGACAATGGGCAGCAGGTTTATTAGGGAATGCTTTGTGATCATCATCCATGGAAGGAATGGGAAGAAATCGGGATTGGGTGGAAGGAGGACTTGCACTGTGATACAGCCTCAACAGTGTTCTCAGCTGATCCCATGGGAAACTTTGAAGCTGGTTGGCCCTTTCGGTGTCCCAAATTGGAACAAGAAGGTCAGGACTTTGTTGCCCAGTCATTGGATGCAGGCAACCCAAAGATGGTGGTGACTTTGGATGCAGTGGCACTCTCAGCTAGTCTCAGTGACTTACCTGGTGATAAAACTCAGCCCTTGATCCTTAGAGGCTCAGAGTCCCTGGTCCCTATAATCATTTTAGGCTGATAATGGCTACTATACTTGTCCATTTACAATCAAAATTGGGCAAGAGCATAGCAAGAGGTGCGTAAGTGCACTGCTTGAGTACCAACATTTTCCTCCTTCCTCCAACTGTGTAACTGTGGTTCTACCTCCTCTTTATGATCAGATCCATTATATCTGCCAGGACATGACTTCTCTTTTTGCCTGCTACTTTCTTGGTACAAGGAACCTGAACTACCTAGCCAGCAGATGTAGCTTATTCAATGAGACTGATGAGTCTCTTCTTGGGTCTCACTGAACCATAAACTACATCTGCTGGTGGAGTTGTTTTACCTTTAGCAGGACCTCTAAATGACAGGACCCAGTGTTGTGGTGCCAGGAAGCACAATTTCCCCCAAGAGAATCACTGGGAATGATAGTAAACAGGGCCATTCCTGCTTCTACCCCTTGATTCTTGGACTCATATATTCTACCTGTTGAGAACACAGCCCTATATAAAGACCATTAAAGTGTACACTTCATTTTAAAGGATGGTATTTGTGTTAAGTATGCCTTCAACAAGCTATTTAATCATTCTATCAGGGTAGAGGTTTGCGTGAAGCAGCTTGTAATATGACAAGCAGAGGCTGTGGTCATTTGCCCACTCTCTTTCCTCCTTTGCTATAAAACAGGTCCCATGAGGTAATTCAAGCACTCTGAAAGACCTCAGTGATGCTGGCTGATGCCCTGCAGATAGAAAAGGAGAATCATCTACAGTTTGTGTCTATTCCTGTCAAAATGAGTCACTGCCTCTTGCTAGGATCATTATTGTAAGCTAGGATCATTATTGTAAGTCAGCTTGCCACCAAGTGACTGATTGGTCTTCTTGAGGAATAGGCACTCAGCATTGCAGATTGGTTTCTGTTGTTAGTAGGCCGAAAATTCAGCAGTGAGTATAACTAGATCAGCCTCAGTGTATAGAAGCCCATCCTGTTAGGTCTGTTACATAGCCTCCAATCCTGCCACAGTAGTTAGTTATTCCAATGCCAGATACTGGATGTTATAACCTGTTATTGACTTGTTCAGGGCCTTTTCTATTATGGACACTTTGTGGTATAGATCAAGTGCAGTACAAAGCTCCTAACACTTCGTGCCCACTCTCATGTGCCCATCCACCATTTTTATCTCAAATCTCTTCGTTCCCAGTAATTTGGTCCATTTTCGGGCCCCTGATCTCATGGCCAAGCCAGTTGCCACTGCCCGTGTATATGCTAACCCTGAGCCCCCTTCTCCACAAATGGATGGCAAAGTATACTGCCAAGTTCTGCCCTTTGGGAGGATTTTTCCTTACCTTTGACTTTCAAGGCCACCCCTGACAGAGTAATACAGACACCATCTATTTTCAGTTTGCCAAAATATAAACATGTGTGAGTCAAGTTCATGCATTTTCCTCTTTCATCAACTGGTCATATGGGATCAGTGACAATAGATATAAGCCAAGGGAGAAACACCGGTGCAACAGTGGCAGATGACATGGAGTCTAGGCTGCTTGCTAATGCAGTATACTGTGCCCTCTGCCTATGTTTGTGTTCTGCATGTATAGAACCCAGCTCATGATCAGTGGTCTTGGCTGCGTGGCCACTTGGCATCCCTTTGTCAGGTGCTGTATCTCTATACAAGCCCAGTAGCATATCAGCAGCTGTTTGACTAATTATATTGGTTAAGAGCTTTAACAGAGGGCTAAACAAAATGGTGTTAAAAGAATACACCTGATGGTCCAAGAAAATCCCTAACTCCCTAGAAAATCCGGACAATCTGAGAGGTGACATTTGAAAAGTGTCTGTAAGAATGCACGTTCCTCCAGAGCCAGAAGCAGGAAAAGCAGAGGCAGCACCAAGTTTATCTTCTGGGCACCTTATCCTGAGACCTCATTTTATCAATACATATGGACTGTGTACAACCAAGTGGTATTATCCTTTTCTTCCACTGCCTTATGAAATCTTCCCCCAGTTTATCCAAGTCAGCATTTCACTATGCAGAAGGGTCCAGTGTCATCTCTAGAGAGTTCATTTTGCCCCCTGTATTCAAGACCATTTACTAAAACCTTGGTTCAATCTTTAAAAAGTCACAAGATTCTATTGTCCCTAGCTTTGTTTCCAGTCTTTTAAGTCTATTCCTTAACCTTGTCAAAAAAAGTACCTAAGTTTCTATGGTTTGACAAATGGAGCTTAGAATATGGAGCTATGGTAAGTGCTCTTTAGAATTTAAAATAAGTTACATGTACTGGTTTTCCTTTATTTTGTAGTTTTGTTCTCAAAGAATTCCAGATATGATTTCTTTACAGGCAAAAATACCTTCTATATACTTCCTTCTGTATGAATACATTAGATCTACCTTCATTCAAATTTCCTCTATGAAGCTTTCTCTGATCTCCAAACAGGGCTGAGATGTCCACCTAACTTAGAAAGCTAGCACGAGCTGGTACTGACAGGTGGGAAGACTTGAGATGTTACAAGAGGATATATGGAAACACAAAAGGTAAAATTAAAATCTGTTCATTAGACTTATTTCCTAACCTTTTAACCACTCTTCCTTTTAGAACATTTTTGCAACTGAGTAAGCTGGGAAGGTTTTTTGGGTAATTCTACTAATGTTTTTTTTTTTTTTTTTTGAGACAGGGTCTCACTCTGTCACCCAGGCTGGAGTGCAATGGTGTGATCCTGGCTCACTGCAGCCTTGATCTTCTGGGCCCAAGCAATCCTCCCACCTCAGCCTCCTAAGTAGCTGGAAGTAAAAGTGTGCTACCACACCTGACTGATTTTTTGATGGGGTCTCACTATGTTGCCCAGGCTGGTCTCAAACTTTTGGTTTCAAGGGATCTTTCCACCTTGGCCTTCCAAAGAGTTAGGATTATAGGCATGGGCCACTGTGCCTGGCCAAATGCTTTTTAAACTGATAATTCATCTGTGTATGGTTGTGTCAAAGAAAAATACAAGTTGCATAGGCTTAGAAAAAGTAAGGAAGTAACCCATTATATGCATGTTTGTAAATTTTGCTTAGACCATTGATTTTTATTTTCACCTTTGACTTTCAGAAGTAAATTAGAGCTATGTAAATAACAGAATATCAACATTAAAATGTTATTCATAACAATGGCTAACAAGAACAGGGCGACAGTCAAGTCAGTAGCTTTTTAATAAAATGAGTAGAATCCCATCATAACCGCTGTTTGTTACATGAACTCAAATACACAGCAGACTAATCGTGTTCCCTGAAATTTAACACTCATACTTAATAAAGGCCTGTGAGTGCTGTCCCTCAAAACTCCAATTCTAAAGGGCTTCCTCTGAATTCCCTTTACAAAGCTTTGTGCAAAGAAGGGCTTAAGCACCAGTAAGAAAGGCTGTTGCTAGCATTTTTATTTCATCATCATCATCAAATACAAACATGCAGTTTTTTTTCTCTGATGTGCATGGCACTGTAAAATGGGTGCTACACTCTGTCTTGTGGTACAAAGTTTATAAATACAATATACCAATACAAAGTTGAAGCCGTTAAAAAGAGCTTAATAACAACTACGAGGACAGAATTAAATCTGGAGTATTGATGGAATCTATGGAAAGATTTAGAAACAAGACATAAACTCAAACACTATGGTAAAAGTTTTTACTTGGGACGAGGCGAGAGGGTAACTTTTTATGTGCTACTGAAGGATTTTTTAAGTTGCTCCAAGTTTACTTTCTTTCTGCTATTATCTTTAAATACTGCAAAGCATTGTGAGCTGCGTCACTCTGTGCATTGCCACAGGAGATACCGGAGCCGTGACAGACTGTGATGGGGCTGGTGGACAGTTCAGCAAGACACTGATACTGTCCGTTGGCGCTCAGTTCTTCTGTAATGACACATTCAAACACGATAGTTAATGTCAAATATGTATAAAAAGTAGATCCCTTTGTAAAAACAATTCTTACTTTCTTTTTAAGCATCCACTTGTAATCTTTGTTTTGCTTGTACAAACAAAAAACCACAACTGCTCAGCCGTAGCAGTTTTCAAACATACTATACTTCATAATCATCTGACAACTTTAAAGAAATACAGATATTTAAGCTACACTCTAGCTCACTCAATCAAATATAGGGTTGGGGATGGCTGATTCCTACATTTAAAAAAGAAAAAAGGCTCCCAAGGCAATTCTAATATGGTTAGTTGAACAGTGTTTGGAAATTACTGAACCACAGTAACTTTCTCAAAAGACAAAGAACCATGTGCTAGAGGACTGAAGAGACTGTATTTTCCACTAGGAAGTCATTTTCAGGAGGCATTTGAACCAGGAATAACTTGGGTCAAGGCAAAACCTTCCCTGTGCCTCCCCTGTGTCTTCTATTAGAAAAAAAAAGTTTAATTGATGCATAATAATTGTATGTATTTATGGAGTTGTCCATTCATGTTGTTTGTTAGGTTTTACGTCTGTGCAGAGTGTAGTTCTTTATTTATACTGTAAATGGGTCATAGTGTTTTAAAAACAATACCTGACCCAGGAAACAAATGTTCTTCCCATCAACTGTTGAGTCACTTTTACTAAAGATGACTGAAATGAGGGCCAGAGGGAAGAAGTAGAAACATGTGTGGTATGATTTAAAGTTGGCATAATAAAAATGTTAATTTTGATATTCCATGTAGTGGAAAATATCCAGATACAATGGGATTATTTAATGAGTGAAAAGGCTTTCTAGTTCTAGTATCTAGGTTCTTTTATTTTTTTTAGAAAATTAATCATTTTAAAGTAAGCACTTCGGCGATATTTCCTATTTGCAATGTGCGCAACCACCATCTCTATCTAGTTCCAAAACATTTTCATCACCCCAAGCGGAACCTCATTCACATTTAGCAGTTACTCATTCTCTCGACCCTCCAGCCCCTGCTTGACGTTCATCCATGTTGTAGCATATATCAGAACTTAATTTCTTTTTACGGCTGAATAATATTTCATTGGAAGGACAGTCCGCAATTTGTTTATCCACTCACTCATTCACTGATGGACGTTTTGGGCTGTTTCCACCTTTTGGCTTTTGTGAATAGTGCTGCTATGAATATACAGATGTCTGCGTGTAGAGGCATTTGTTTAAACACCAGTTTTTGATTTATACTCCTAAGTAGTGGAGTTGATGGATCACATGGCAATTCATTTGAGGAACTGAGAAGCTTTTTGCATGGAGGCTGAACTGTTTTATATTATCATAAACAATGTATAAGGTTCCAATTTCTCTACAACCTCACCAACACTTGCTATTTTTTTTCCTTAATTATAGCCATCCTAGTGGATATGAATTGGTACCTTATGGTTTTGATTTGCATTTCTCTATTGAGTAATGATCTTGAGCATCTTTTCATGTGTTTTTTGGTCATTTGTACATTTTTATTTTATTTTAAAACTCTGAGACAGGATCTTGCTATGTTGTCCAGGCTGGTCTCAAACTCCTGGGTTCGAGTGATCCTCAGGCCCAGTCTCCCAAAGGGCTGGGATTACAGGTGTGAGCCATTGTGCCCAGACCATTTGTGTCTCTCCTTTGGAGAATATCTAGGTTCTTTTGAAGGTAGCTGCATGGAAACTAGCCAAATTAACAGACTGTGGCATTTAGACTGCTTTCCATATTTGTAAGAACTATTTGGTTCTCAAAAGTGGGAAGAAATGTTTCAAAGGCATCATTAATTCATAATCTAAAAATTTATTTCAGGTTTCCTTTTTTCCCTAGATTCTGTATCCTTCCTAGTCCTATTCATGACATGGCTCGTTCATCTCTGTATTCTAAACCTTCAACAGATTGTAGACACTAATAAATATTTATTGGATGAATGGTCTCTCATCAGCGACCTTTTCTTTCTTTCTTTCTTTTTGAGATGGAGTTTCACTCTGTTGCCAGGATGGAGTGCAGTGGCGTGATCTCGGTTTACTGCAACCTCCGACTCCTGGGTTCAAGCTGTTCTCCCCCCTAAGCCTCCTAGGTAGCTGGGATTACAGGTGCATGCCAGCATGCCTAGCTAAGTTTTGTATTTTTAGTAGAGATGGGGTTTCACCATGTTAGTCAGGCTGGTCTCAAACTTCTGACCACCTTGGCCTCCCAAAGTGCTAGGATTACAGGCGTGAGCCACCATACTTGGTCTCTTTTCGTTCTTTTTTTTTTTTGAAACAAGGTCTCACTCTGTCACCCAGGCTGGAGAGCAGTGGCATGATCATGGCTCACTGCTGCCTCAACCTCAGGGCCTCGAGTGATCATTTCTACCTCAGACTTCCTCATAGCCCGTACTATAGGTATGTACCGCCATGCCCAGCTAATTTTTCATCAGCCACCTTTTCTAACCATCTGTCTGCACTGACTTTTACATCATTCTTGGTTTACTAAGACAATGCACTTGACCCATCCTTCAATCCCAAAGTAGCAGAGATTATCAGAAGTTCTTTGAGCCCTAAATGCCCTACTTTCCCAGGACCAGGGGGCCCTGACAAGCAAGGTCCCCACATCTCACTGTGGTTGGATAGGGATATAAAATTTCTCACACATTATACTGATGTTAAATCAAGACACCTTGGCCAGGCATGGTGGCTTACACCTGTAATCCAGCACTTTGGGAGGCCGACGTGGGCGGATCACTTGAGGTCAGGAGTTCAAGATCAGCCTGGCCAACATTGTGAAACCCCGTCTCTACTAAAAGGAAAAAATTACTTTTGGGAGGCTGAGGTGGGCGGATCATGAGGTCAGGAGTTCTAGACAAGCCTGGCTAACATGGTGAAACTGTCTCTACTAAAAATACAAAAATTAGTTGGGTGTGGTGGTACATGCCTGTAGTCCCAGCTACTTGGGAGGCTGAGGCAGGAGAATTTCTTGAACCTGGGAGGGAGAGGTTGCAATGAGCTGAGATCATGCCAGTCCACTCTGGCCTGGGCAACAGAGCAAGACTCCATCTTGGGGGGAAAAATACAAAAATTAGCCAGATGTGGTGGTAGGTGCCTGCAATCCAAGCTACTTGGGAGCAGGAGAATTGCTTGAACCCAGGAGGCAGAGGTTGCAGTGAGCCGAGATTGTGCAACTGCACTCCAGCCTGGGCAACAGAGCAAGAGTCTGTCTCAAAAAAAATTAAAATAAATAAAGATACCAAACACTGAATTAAAAGAAAATCCATACTGACTTGCTTTTCCCTCTGTCCATATTTGTCTATCCAAATGATTAAGGGCTAGAGAAAATACAGATGATGATGGCTAGGATGGGACTAAACTATAAATTGACTTGTCTCCATTTACCTCCCAGAATCAGCATACAGTGACAAAGTAGAGAGAAAAGGTCTGGGCACCAGAAAGTTGGTACTTGTGCTAGAAATCTGGGTGCCTTTTCATTTGCCCAGCAGCCCATCCGGGCTAGTTTAACAGCCAGGGTATCTGCGGGGACTCTCCCCCTAATCTTGCTCTACTACTGACTAGCTATGTGATCTTTGGCAAGCTTCTCAACCTTTCTGTGCCTTTCTTTCTTCACTTATAAATAAGGATAAGAGAACTTGCTTCATAGAGTTAGTCTGAGGATTCAGTAATAGATACATGTGATCTCCTTAGAACAGTGCCCGGCACATAGTAAAATTCTATCTTTGCTATTATAACTGTATAGATGTTAGCTATTATTATTATCCACAAGAATGGGACATATAAATTATATATATTACTGGCCTAGTAATTATATATACTTAGAATCCCTGATCAATAAAATACATTATAATAAATTTTTGTTTCTCAAACACATGTTTAAATAAACATGTCTTGGGAAAGCCAAAGAAAAACAAAATCATACCTATATCCAAATATGTTATATTAAAACCTTGTTCCTTAGCAATTTCACTAAGCAGCTGGATGTAATCTGTATTTGGAATACTAAGGAGACTTCTTTTCAGTAAGTTGATCTTTTCACCAGGAGAATTCCTCAAGGAATGCCAAGTGCATCCTAAAGAATGTCCTACTACATTTGTCTGAAAAACAGAGATGAAGATTTAGACTCTTAGCTAGGACTGGGTTCCAACAACAGTACCAGTATAATTAAAAGTACTCACTAAGCACTCACATTTAATATGTTAGACAACATTAAAAAGCACACATTTACAAATATTACAATATATAAGAAGCACTTGCAATAATATACTGAAACTATTTTTGTTCAGTACAAATTTTCTGATGGTCACATTAAGAGATACAAGATATTTGGGAGCATTAATGCACAAATAATTAAATCTGCCTAATGGAGCAATTTGCAGATTAAAATATTAAACAATTTTCATATCTTTTTTAAATTAAATACCAATCACTGTAACTGACAGCTATAAAGCAGAAAACAAACAAACAAAATGTAAAAAAAAAAAAAAAACATGAAATGTGCAAGTTGGGTTTGAGGAACAAGTCATTCAAATAAATGGCAGGATGGCCAAAAGTTCTTATCAGACTTCTATCCTAGAACTCCACTGAGTATTTTTTCCTTTTTCTTTCTGCTTTTCCTCTTTTCTTTATTCTCCCCTATATCCTTCCCTTTTCATCTCTGTCCTTAGAATTCCTTATATTTCCGTAAGTTTATGGTTCTCAAATTGCTTTCACATGCCATTAATAAAACAACTACTTTCCAAAGTAAGTAGAACTACTACTTTTTTTTTTTTTTTTGTATAGAGTCTCACTCTGTCCCACAGGCTGGAGTGCAGTGGTGCAATCTTGGCTTCCTACAGCCTCTGCCTCCAGGGTTCCAGCAATTCTCTTGCCTCAGCCTCCAGAGTAGCTGGGACTATAGGTGCATGCCACCAAGCCTGGCTAATTTTTTGTATTTTTTTAGTAGAGACAGGGTTTCACTGGGTTGCCCAGGCTGGTTGTGAACTCCTGAGCTCAGGCAATCTGCCCGCCTCAGCTTCCTGAAGTACTGGGATTATTGATTTGAGCCACTGCGCCTACCAGGGGTACTACTCTTAATCTTATTTGATTAATGAGCACGACAGAGGGAAGGCAATTTCCAAAAGATTCTAGAGATGGCATGATATAGAACTAATTGTTAGATTTACCAAATAAAAATTTACATTACAGAAACTTTAAAATATTGATTTTAAATAAATTAAAAACACTATTTACATGGTTAAAAAATACATGCACTAACAACAATATATAATGAGCTCACTAAAGGTTTGCTGAGTGAATGAATGAACAAACAAAGGGATGGAAATGTGCTGTTACTCTGAAGGCAAAAATGGCACTACTGGCCTATCATCTTTAGATCCTGTCCTATTATTCTGAATTTGTGTCTCCCAAGCTCTCTTACCTAATTACCTCTGTGATCCTGACTCACAAACAGGAAGCAGCTAAAAATGGTGTAATATATAACTGAACAATGAAGAGATTTCTAAAAATCACAACTATGAAGTATCTATACAATAAGAAATCAAGGAAAGTTTCCTACAGCGAGAAATGCTTAATGATATTAACATCATAGCTGTCGACATTACTTACCAAAGAAATGTGGTTCTCTGGAGAAATATTACTAAATTTGGCAAGAAATTTCTCAGCAGCATTCCTTTTGGCTTGCTTTTTTGATGCCCCCTTTCCTGAACAGAGAAAAAGAAATGGTAGATTTAGAAAAGAAATTAGTGTCCACAGAGGATGATCAAATGTATAAAGTATTGTGTTTAATCAGAGAATCTCATGGTTTTTATTGTATGCTAGACCATTTTCTTACTGACATGATATCTTTGTTTTGCTATTTTGTTTGTAGAGCTATTATTTTTTTCTTGAGATGAAGTTTCGCTCTGTTGCCCATGCTGGAGCGCAGTGGAGCAATCCTGGCTCACTGTAACCTCCGCCTCCTTGATTCAAGCAATTCTGCTGCCTCAGCCGCCCAAGTAGCTTACTGATACCCACCACCATGCCCAGCTAATTGTTTGTATTTTTAGTAGAAACAGGGTTTTGCCACGTTGGCCAGGCTGGTCTCGACTCCTGACCTCAGGTGATCTGTCTGCCTCAGCCTCCCAAAGTGCTGGGATTGTAGGCATGAGCCACCATGCCTGGCCTGTATAGCTACTAATTCTTACACTTTTGAAGGCATTTAAGTTTTTCTGTAATAGTTGTATTTTCCTATGTCTAGCATTACTGAACCATATTTGGTTTAATTCTGACCGATTATTCAGATTTATTAAAATACATCTGAATTGTAACTCCTCTCTCTCTCAATGTCTATTTCCTGCTTGCGATCTTCTCTAAACTGACAATTATGTGGAATTCCTTTTAACAGGAATAAGAAAGGCACAGGAGATGCTGGAGTTGAAAGATATCATAACTATCTACCTCCATGTTTTTGTTTTATAGATTAAAAAACTGAGGTCCAGAGAGATTAAGTAATTTGCTTAACCTTGCAAATCAAGGACTGCAATGATGGAAGCTGAGGTTCCTGCTTTTGGCCCACTGCATTCTGTACTGGCATACGCTACCTCCCAAAGGCCAACAGTTGCTTATTACTTGGAACTATTATCTGGCTAAGGTAAAAATCCCATTTTAAGCCACTTTAAAAAATGACAAAAACATGCCAGAGAAGTTAACAGGAATTCTCACTAGTACATTTTTTTTTTTTTTTTTTTTTTGAGATGGAGTAGCGCTCTGTCACCAGGCTGGAGTGAAGTGGCATGATCTTGGCTCCCTGAAACCACCTCCTCCCAGGTTTAAACAATTCTCCTGCCTCAGCCTCCTGAGTAGCTGCGACTATAGGCGTGTGTCACCATGTCCAGCTAATTTTTGTATTTTTAGTACAGATGGGGTTCCACCATGTTGGCCAGGATGGTCTCGATCTTTTGACCTCATATCTGCCTGACTCAATCTCCCAAAGTGCTGGGGTTACAGGCATTAGCCACTGCGCCCGGCCACTCGTACTTTTTAAAGTGACAGTTTTTCTTATAGTTTATGTCCTTTATAACATAGGAGTTGCTGTAATTAAAAAAGATAATTTTCATTTTTATCTCACTGCAATTATTTGCCATCTAGTCTCTTATTAATCATCTCATTTTCAAGTGTAATCTTCCTCTAGTCCTCCTATTTTCTAGAATAGCTGTTAAAATCCAGAGATTTATTATGGCTTTTTCTCCAAAATGAGTTTGTTTTTTTTTTTTTAAGTTACTAATTTATCAATGAAGACTGTTTAAAGTACAGAGCCGACAGTCTGTCTTTCTATTAATAATCTATGATTTTTAAAAATATCAAATTAAGAAGTCTAAGTATCTTAAGCCAAATACTTATATTTAAGTTCAACCTCAGAAAGTCAGAGACAATAAAGGAGGAGTGTATCAATTTTTTCTGCACAGAAATATTTGAAAACATTACAACAGAAATTTCTATGGTTATTCATTATCTGAAAATATTTCAAATGTCTTTAATTTTAAGAAGTAAGTACCAGTTTCCATAAATGATTCTAGCCTGCAAATTGTGGTATATTCTCTCTTATGAGCAGGTCCTCCCTCCTGGGAAAGAGTATATTCAGGAAGTCTCCAGCCATGATGAATAGCCAATTCCTATAAAATCAAGATGATGCTTTAATAGTAATTTTAACTATGCAATGGCTCAATCACATAAATATTTTCATAATTTTGATCCAATTTCTATGCATATGTTGAAAAGAATAGTGATTTTCTGCAATGGAAAAAGGGAAGACACTCTATTTCTCAGACATTTTCCTCATTTTATATCTTTATATCCCAATACCAAAACTGAAGCAGTCGTGAGCTATAAATGGTGTTCTTCCATTAAACTACAGTGAGCTGATATCACTTCAACTAGAAAAACAGGCTACTACCACCCTCTTTGGGCACACCAGAGGAGACATCTACAGGTTTCACTGCCATCAGTTCCTAAAGCCCCTCTCCTCCAGACTACAGACTTCCAAACCCATAGCTGGCCAACTACTGCATTTGAATAAGAACACATGGGGAGCAGGGACAACAAACAACAGACCTGGATGAGGTGGGGGACAGAAGGTGAGGAAAACTACAGAAAAGCTTGTAGTGCAGGAAAAGGAGACCAATGGACTGGCTGAACAATGGGGAGGGGAATGGTCTAACAGACCACATGGATAATCTGCAAGCAGGATAATCTGCATATAGAAATTCAAAGCTGAGTGTGTGTGTGTGTGTGTGTGTGTGTGTGTAGATATAAATATATTTTTTTACTAGAATAAGCAAATAAGCAGCCTACTTTCCTTTTCTTGAATTAGGTTCACTGACTTAGGCTCTTTATAAAAAGTCTTCTGTCTCAACAGAAGTAGAATTTTTCACAAGAGTAGCAAGAACTATTCTTAAAGTATGAAACACTCTACCCATGTGCACTGAGGGCCTGTTGATCTTAAATGAGAATTCCACAAGCCAAAGGCAAATACTGTACATAAAAGAAAATCCAAAACATAAATAGGAAAATAATTTCAAGTTAGCTCTATAAAGCTAATGATCATAAATTGGAAAACAAAATATATCACTATCTTGTCTTTAAAATATTAATTCCTTGTGTTAGCCCTTGTGATATTACAAATTTATTATATATTTTATCAGTAGGTAAAGAACTGTACAACCTACCTGTAATGAACCAATAGGATTAAGCTGGTTCTTTGGTTGCTTGGACGGGTCAGGCATTAAGGGGTCAGGAACTGCAAAGCTAAACATTTTTAAAAAGTGTTATAAAACAAAGTAATTTCCCCCAAATTACGAAGTAAATGACAAGCGTTTTCTAATTAACTCCCTATGTCTTTTACTTGTCATTCCTTCTACATGGAATGCCCTTTTCTCAGACCTCTTCTATGGGAATCTGATCTATCCATCACCCAAGATCTATCTCAAATGTCACTTCCTTCAAGAAGCCTATCCTTTTACCCCAATGGTTTATAATCTCTCCCTTCTCTGAAACACTGTAACATATGGTTTAATCTTTCCTCCAGGAAATTATTTTACCATAAATTATATACTCTTACAAATACATATAATTTGTCCATCCTTCACCTCACCTCTCTCCTCTTCAGACTATAAGCTCCCTGAGGTAGGGCTTATGTATCACTTACCTACATAAGCTTTGTGGTGTTTTGTACATAATAGGCATGTCATAATATATTTAAAGAATACTCTTGTTACAACTATACAAAAAATGGAAGATGAACAATGATCCAGAAAATTTAGCCTGACAATGTGAATAATACAGATTATATTGTTTTTTTAATACAGAGAACTATGAAGAGCTATCTGTTTGAACTATCAGCTGCTTAGTGCTGGGATAATTCTCTAAGATTTACAGGTATCCTGCATAAAATAGATGGCTTAGATAAATTTGGTTTTAGCATGTGGGTATTATCATTAGGGAAAAAGAGAACAACCACTTCTAGGGAGTCTGAAATTACTGGTTCCTTGGCAGATCAGTGCTTAAAATTGAATAAGCGGCATTCCAAGGTTATTGCCACCTAGGCAACTGGAAAGTCATTTTTCCATGACAAATGAGGTTTAGTTATTGCCACTTCCTCAAGGATTTTTTTTCCAACTGCCAGAATTTCAAGCTTTACATAGGCTGATGAGATATGAGTATTCACTTACAATGCTGCATGCCGAAGCTACCCAAATAATTGTGATGGAGAAGTGAGAAAGTCTCTGTATTAAGTCAGGCCACTTTAGGCCTGATTACAGCTTAGTAATTCCCATTTTATCTGTCAAGAAGCACAAATATAGTAAAGTTTGTTAGCTTTTTCTGCTGACAAAGTGAAGTGCCCAGATGCAGAAAAGACACTCCGTACCTCATTTCTACAAATGTACTTAATGGTTTGGGTTCACCTTCAGGCTGTACAGAAACAGCACGGCCATTACTAGTGGGGGAGAACCCAATACCTGCCATGTCATTTGGCATGTCTTTTTTTTCGTTTTGTTTTACTTGCTTGTTTGGAGACAGAGTTTTGCTCTATCGCCCAGGCGGGAGTGCAGTGGCCCAATTTCGGCTCACCACAATCTCTGCCTACCGGGTTCAAGCAATTCTCATGTCTCAGCCTCCCAAGTAGCTGGGATTACAGGTGCGCACCACCATGCTCAGCTAATTTTTTGCATTTTTAGTAGAGACAGGGTATTACCACGTTAGCCAGGCTGGACTCAAAACTCCTTACTCAAGTGATCTGCCCACCTTGGCCTCCCAAAGTGCTGGGATTACAGGTGTAAGCCAATGTGCCTGGCCTTGTTTTTCTTTGAGAAAGGTCTCGCTCTGCCACCCAGGCTGGACTGCAGTGGCACAATCTCAGTTTACTGCAAACCCCACCTCCTGGGTTCAGGGGACTCTGCTGCCTCAGTCTCCCAAGTAGCTGGGATTACAGGCACCTGCCACCATGCCTGACTAATTTTTGTACTTGTAGTAGAGATGGGGTTTTGCCATGTTGGCCAGGCTGATGGTCTCAAACTCCTGGCCTCAAGTGATCCACCCACCTCCGCCTCCCAAAGTGCTGAGATTATAGGCGTGAGCCACCCCGCCTGGCCTGGTATGTCTTAAAAGCTGGCATAGATCAATTATAATACATGGCCCTAGATAATAAAGCATCATCTTGTGAAATGCAAGGCTTATCTTGGGCAGCTGCTTATCCAGAGGGTTGCTATGTCACTGATTAGTTCGAGACTACCCAAAAGGTTTAGAATGACTTATAAAAAGATAGAAATACTACTTGAGCACCTAACTACACCTCTAATCCAAAAGCAAAAGTCCTTCTATGACTAAGGAATAAAAAACCCATCTCAAATTCCCTGGTCTCTACTGTCAGCTATGAGCAATTATACCAGATTTGTACTTCAGGCATATGTGAGTGCACGCACGAGAAGAGCTTGAAAGCACGTCACGCACCCAGGTGTGCCCAGTGGAAACCAAAGGACACTACTTTATGATACGTGAGATGTCCAGTACCAATATTCTGTCCAGAAACACCTAAAGTAGTAAAAAAATCTTACTTTGGAAAGGTATGTCAAGAATTAATATCCTGCTTAATATTCTCTTCTTTTGGCATATATTATATAATAAAAGAAAACCTCTGCCTGCTTTTTCAAAATTAGAATTCCTAAAGAGTACTTTTAGTTATCTTTCTCCATCTCACTTTGTTTTCTTCAATGTAGAAATAGTCAAAGAATGTTAATATTAATATATGCAAGAAACACTCTGATTTTCTACTGTTGCCCCCATTAAAAAAATAACAGTAAACCCTAGTTCATAAGTACCTTCGTTTAATAGCTAATTGCTGGATTTGACTGGATAAAGTTTTCTTTAATGGATAAGTTTTCACAAGGAAATAGAATTTGAGAGGCAGGATGCTAGCTGTTAACCTTGTTGCTTTTGTGAGCATGTTCAAATTTTTAATCTTACCTCAGCCATGATATTTTTGAGCTGCTGAATACAAAGAAATTTAGCTCACCAAATACTTGCATTGGCTTTCAAAATGTTTATGGCAGCCTCTGCAGCTCTATGTTTCGCCAGCTTCTTACTTGTACCTTCACCTGAATTAAGATATAAAAAAAGAAGTCTTTATCTCCCACAAAAATGTGCAGCTTACATAGATGTTTTCAAAACACAAAGTCACTATAGATTTTACATACATATACTTGGTAATAAAAACATACTACATGCAGTTATACACTGTAATAAAATATTTGCCATGTGAAAAATATTTTAAAAAACACAATTTTTAAAGTTCTGTGTATTTAATTCTATGCATACCTACATAAAAATCCTTATTTTTACATTATATATGTTTATTATATAACATGGTAATAAAGTAGACTGTGCCACACTTCTGAAGACATGCAACTTGGTGTTTTACTTTTCCTTTATTCCCGGAGGGGAAATTATTCTGCAGCAAGAAGTTTATTTTAAAGGAACCATTTACAGCCAAATTATTGGATAGCAAAGTGTGCATAATTTTATTCTGACAGTCTGTCCTATAACGTATCAAACTGCTCTACTAGGCTGAGCAGTCACGATTATATGTTGGGTACTTATGAAATAAGGTGACAGCTTGTTATGTATCTTCTGGACAATCTGTATCTTCTACATGGGTAGCTAAGTTGAGACTAGGGATAAGACTGAGGTCTAATTTCAGTAAGCGATCACAACGGCAAATGATAAATTCATAAATTAAATCTTTTTCCTTTTGAGTTCAAACTCTCAAACCCTCATGGAATAAGTTTCAAGTGTGGCCCTCAAATGTGAGAAGATACAGAAACCACACATTTATCTGCTAACAGAGGTATTAGGGATATAGCATACAGCGTCCCTGCCCTCAAGAGCTAACAGCCTAGTGTGGAATTTTTGTCTGTTAATAGACACCTGAAATATGGAATGGGATATGTTACAAGCCTAAGTGCAGGCTGTAGGAGAGTACATAAAAGCAGCAGCTCTCTTACTCTTGGTAAGAATTCAGAAAGGTTTCATGAAGGAAGAGATAACTAAATGGAGACCTAAACGATGAGTAACAGCTAATAAAGTGAAGAGAGATGGGGGATTAGAAAGAGCATTCTAGGTAGAGAAAAAGAGCACCTGCAAAGGCTCAAAGGCAACATACAGTACAGTGTTCTCAAGACTCCCAACTAGTTGGCTTTGGCTAAAGTGTAAGAACTTTTTTAAAGTGTAAGAAGCAACGCTGTAAGTCATGTTGAGAAATGTGCATTACAGGTCGCTCACACCTGTAATCCTAACACCTTGGGGGGTCGAGGTGGGTGGAATGCCTGAAGTCAAGAGTTAGAGACCAGCCTGGGCAACATGGCAAAACCCCGTCTCTACTAAAAACACAAAAATCAGCCAGGCAAGGTGGTACGTGCCTGTAATCCCAGCTACTCGGGAGGCTGAGGTAGGAGAATCGCCTGAACCCGGGAGATGCAGGTTGCAGTGAGCCAAGATTGTGCCACTTCTTACCAGCCTAAGTGTAAGAGCGAAACTCTGTCTGGGAAGCAAACAAACAAACAATCCAACAACATGTATTTATCCAGAGGGCTATAGGGAAATCACTGAATGGATTTCGAGACGAGGAAGACATCTGAATGCTAGAAAGTACACTGGTTGTTAGGGCTGGATGAGGTGGCTCACACCTGTAATCCCAACACTTTAAGAGGCTGAGGTGGGAAGATTGCTTGATGCCAAGAGTTCAAGACCAGCCTGGCAATGCAGTGAGACCTTGTCTCTACTAAAAATCAGAAACATTAGCTGGGCATGGTGATGTGCACCTGCAGTCCCAGCTACTCAGGAGGCTGAGGCAGAAGGCTTGCTCTAGTCCAGGAGACTGAGGCTGCAGTGAGCTATGATCACACCACTACACTCCAGCCTGGGTGACAGAGCAAGACCCTGTCTCAAAAAAAAAGAACACTGGATCTCATGTGACAAAAAGACATCACGACACTAGAAGATCAACATACAGCTACAAGACTGCAGCTACAATCCAAGTGAGAGATGACGGTGGCCTAGGCAGTAGCAATGGCCAGAAGAGAGAAGCAGATAGATGCAATGGATATTTAGGAGATGGAGTTTAATGACAGACTGGACAACAGGGAGAGAGATGGGATGTAGTTAGGGAGACAAACCCACATTTCTACTGAACAAGTTGATTGTGGAGCCTTTACAGAGAAAGGAAATGCAGGGAGAATGGGTCTGAGGGAAAAGATGAATTCAGTTTGGGACAATGAGAGGCTTGAGGGGCTTCTGTGTCATCCAAGCAAAGATGCTCAGCAAGCATAGACAGATACACTGTTCTGTAACTGGGCTTGGGATGAAGATAGATATTTCAGAATTATCAGCCTTTGGATAGTATTGGAAGCCATGGAGGCAGATAAGCTTGCACGGGAAGCCATGGTAGTGTGAGAAGAGGGCATAAGCAGAACAGTTGCCATAGGCTGTCAATTTGGGGTCTAAAACACATTGAGGGGAAAAAAGCCTCCTTTTTCTTGAATTCTTCTCGATTATCTAGAAATAGACTAGCTAAAGAAGTAATGCAGTGTTGACTCTGGTTCCCATGCGGACCCTTCCGGCCAGTACCTACAATGTAACTGTCTCACACAAAAAGTTTTAAACTTTTCTTAAAGTGGCATCAATTAAAATAAAGGACACTAAACTTCCAGGGACACAAACAAATGCTGCCTTCAGATTTACCAGATGGTAGAACTTGAGCCTTCCGACTAAATTTTTTTCTTGGCATTCTTCCAAATTAAATTTAGCATCCAACGTTTTGTGTTTGCAATTAAATAGATACATAAGAAAAATAATGTCCACATTTACAAATGAGCAACTTTTGCTCAAGCTCACAGACCAAAAGAAGGCATGAACTTTGAAACTTCATTGCTATGTGACTTCATTGCTATAGGCATGTTACTTATAATCACTCTGAACCTGTATCTTCTTGTGTAAAAAGTGGATAATATACAAAATATCTGTTCAGTTTCAAAAAACTAGAAGTTATTATGCAATATGAGGACCTTCCTTCTGCCCTTCCTCATTTTGCTTGGATACAGAATCAAGGGTGGTACAATGGACCTAAGGTGCAAATGACAATTCTGAGGTCATGCCTCCTGGCATCTGCTATGAACTTCACAGTACCTACTGACCCAGCTATGACTGCTCCGAACCTTTCCTGCTTTTCTCTAATTCTTAGAAGAACCCTAGGAGGATTCTAGGGTATGAGAGGAGCTGTGCAGGATGGCTGGGTAACTTTTTAGTTTCTGAGCTTCTTCGGTATCTGGGGAAGAGAAAATTAATTAGGAAGAGAATCAGATGAGGCTGGGAAGTCCTAGCGACCTGAGATGAGAGCTCTGTTTCAGAGCCTGTTCCTTACAGCTGTCTGGTAAAAAGAGCACTTTTCTGAACTGAAAAGCAACACCAAATCTTGAATGCCAACCCACTTGGTCATACAGGTTAACTGTGTATACAGACCTGTGCAGGTTATGTCACCAACGGTTACTCTGAAGGTGAAAGTGGGTACGTGTATTTGCACATCAGATCTTTCACATTCATAAACCGGGATGTTCTTGGTCTTCATGCCGTATTCGTGTAATACCTGAATCGGTGTTTTCCCTGGCTTAGCTGTTATCATCTTCCCCAAACTGCAAAAACCAGAAAAAGGTGTGCTTTGCATGCCAAATTGGAGATTAAAGCAGAAGCGTGCAGAGGCCAGTTTTGACCGCCACCGACGATGACGCTGGAGGCGCGGAGTTCCCCGGCGGCCAGGGCCACAGCTGGCGAGGCTGGGGCGCACCTGTCTTCCGGCCCCGCTGCGACAGTCACCCCGCTGGGGCAAGCGCGGGTGAGCGAGGTCTTTAGAGAAAGAACTTGAATGCGGGTAAGAGATTCTCAACAGAACAGGGCTGGCAGCAGCGCCGCAGCCTCAGGAACAATCGCAGGAGCCGTTCCCGGGCGCGGCGACCGCGCACCACCTCCGCCAGCCCCGCGCACCTCCGGGGGCCAAGAGAGGGGCGGGGCCCGGCCGCAGACCCCAACCCGCGCCGCCGAGAGGGCGGGGCCGAGCGCCCGCAGCCGCGGAGGTTGGGCGGCCGGGCAGGGGCTTTACCCAGAATGCTGCTGGAGGGCCGGATCCCCGAGCCCCGGCCCCGCCTCCCGACGCTCCCGGCCCTGGGGCCCGGACTACCCGCACGCTGACCTGAAGGTCCCGCTGTCCTCGCGCTCCAGCGGCGGGGCCTCGGCGCGGTGCCTGCTCTGGGACATGGCGAGAAAGGACGGCTCAGCGGCGGGAGGAAGAGCGGTGCGGAGCAACGTGGTTGCTCCCCGGGTCCCCAGGAGGAGCTCTAGCGCCACCGCCTCCTCTAGCTCCCCCTGCTACTGCCTGCGTTCCTCCGGCGAGGGGGCGGGCGGGGCGGGGGCGGAGCCTTGGTGCCGTAGCTCCGGCTACGCCCCCTCGCTGCCCAGCTCTGGGCCACTGTCCCGGCCCAGACCCGCCCCTGTCCCCTCCAGGGTCCTTCCCCTCCCCGCCCGGCTCCGCCCCCCTGGGCTCGGGCATTTAGGCTCCCGTGGCTTCACTGCGTCCGCCCTTGCCGGCCCTGGCCAGCCCGCAGTAACTGGCCCCCAGGCCGCAGTTTTTTGTCCTTAGCAGGAGGCCGTTTCTTGCCCGGAGAGAGGAATTGTCCAGCGTGGGTCTAGGGTGTTTGAGGCCTGAAGTTAAGCCTTTGTGGGGAGGACGGATTGGGGGCTGGGTCACTTTAGGAAAACGATTTCAAAATAACGAAGGTGGAATTGCTAGGGAGACTCCCCGGGCCCGGTCCCGAAGCTTGAGACCCGGGATATATCTGCCCCAGGGGGCTGCGGTGGGCTCTCCGGGTCCCCGAGCCCTGTGTTTAGGAACATTCGGAGACGTCCAGTGACCCCTCCTCTCCCGACAGGCGGGCTCCTCTGTCTTCTGGGTTTTCGTCGCGGGATGGAACGCTGGTCAGTGCATCCCAGCAAAACACGTTAGGCGTAAACAAAGGCCTTTCTCAGGTCCTGTGGTGTTATGGCGTTTGCCTGGGATGCAGCACCTTTTGTGGGCCATTAGATGTTGTGTCTCTTCTCCAGGGGCTTGCTAGGCATTTGCAGAAATGCCCCCCTGTGCTTACCGTGTGTTCTGGAAGATTGCTTTGTACAATGCTATTCATACGAAAGGATGTTACTAAAAGTGATTTATGGCCGGGCGCGGTGTCTCACCTGTAATCTCAGCACTTTTGGAGGCCAAGGCGGGCGGATCGCTTGAGGTCATTTGCTCGAAACCAGCCTGGACAACAAGGTGAAACCCTGTCTCTACTAAGAATACAAAAATTAGTTGGGAGTGGTGGTGTGCACCTGTAATCCCAGTTACTTGGGAGGCTGAGGCAGGAGAATCGCTTAAACACGGGAGGCGTATGTTGCAATGAGCGGAGATCGCGTCCCTGCACTCCAGCCTGGGCGACAGAGGGAGACTTTGTCTCAAAAAAAGAGAAGTGCTTTCTTATTTTGTTAGCATGTGAGCTCTGGATGTTTGAAAGCAAGTGAAAGATGTTCAGAATCTAATCAAATGATATCGTTTGATGCTTTAATTAGAGCTTATTCTCTTTTCCTCTCCATTATCGTCTATATATGTATGAATAGAGATTACTATCCATCACTGTTTTAATGGGTATCTTATTGGAAGGGCTACACAGTCACTATTTCAAAATATATTAACGTACGCATAACACCTATGGAAAAACATTTCAGCACTTGGGTAAAATTCATTTTTAGTTACAAAATCACTTAAAAACAGGCCAAAACTTTAAATTGCTCTTGTTAAAAGTTGAATAACTGGGATAATAATGATGAAATAAAAAGATGCAGCAGGACTCCATTTCAAAGAAACAGAGTCTGTGTGCCAAACTTCAGAGTAAGAAATCACTAGGTAATAGTTTATATAGTTACTTATATGTAATGTGGCTTTGCGTTTAAAATAAAGATCTGCATATAATTGTTTATAGTCTGTGAATTCATATTTAATATTAAACACAGTTTGGTAAACATATAAGATGGAAGGTGAATGAAATGCTCAGTGAACTGTGTACCATGAGGATTCAAAACAGCACTTTTGTGTTGCCAAAATTCCAGTGGTGGACTTGTGAAGGGATTCCCTTTGGATTAGGTCCACTATAGATGGTATCCGGGACTATTGCTAGTGCCTAAATTGCATTGCTTCCCACAGGGCTATATGCTTCCCTTAAAATTGGTCCACCGCCAGTGGCAAATCACTATCTACTGTGATCCTTATCATAGACTTTGGTCATATTTTTATGTTATTAGTTTTTTGTGTATATTTTAGTGCTATAGCCTGCTATTCCAAATTAAACATGCTCTTAGCATATCATTTTACACCGTTGATCTATAATTCATTACCTGAGCACATGAGCAGAGGCAGTGAATTATACAGCGGTAAACTACTTGGTGAAACCAAGCTTTGTATTTATAAGGTGTATAATTATATTTAAAAACAAGCAATGCTTAATTTTGTGCCTGATTTTCCTCTTTGAAAATGAATTTATCTGGGGGTTGCAGTTGATGACGTTTTCATGTTAATATGTTTGCTGCTGCTACCAAGAGCTTTGTCAAGCAAGTTGGAGATGGAGGGAGATTAGTTCCTGTTCCAAGCCTCAGTGAAGCTGACAAATATCAACCTCTAAGTCTGGTGGTAAAAAAGAAGCGATGCTTTCTGTTTCCTAGATATAAATTTACTTCAACACCTTTTACACTGAAAGATATTCTCTTAGGAGACAGAGAAATTTCAGCTGGTAAGTTTAAATGTTTCAGAGTGACAACTCAGTCATTGGTATTATTGGTAAGCTAAACATAGGTTATATATCCTACTTACATTAGTAATACACATTCTCAATGATTAAAGCATCATTTATTATGATGGTAGTAGTAACATTATTAAGATCAACAATGCCAAAAGCTTATATAATATCAAATCTCTTATTGGTCAAATAATTTTCAAATCTATCAATTATTTTATAAATTGTTTTAACCAAGTCAATGTAGAATATGGCATATTCATCTATAAAATGGGGTATTATTGGGCTTACCTATCTTATATGGTCAAATGAGATGAAAGTAATTTGTATTGATTTTTTACAATTCAATTGTTATTATTGGTAAACTGAAATGTATTTGAAGGGTAGGTTATATAATAAATTGATATTTTAATGAGTTACTGCTTATAAACACTTATTTTTTCTTTTAATCACCCAGTGGATCTTGATGCTTAATAAGTTCTGTTGGCTGAACAGAAAATTTGAGTTCCTTTTAAGATTTCTGGCTATGTTTCTTTTTGTTGTAAGATTAATTGAATTACTATTTTAAATCTTGGTGAGTCATGTTGCCTTTCTCTAACATTTGTGTAATTGAGTCTTCAATTGTGAATTAACATGTTACTATATATAATCTACATAAGATAAATTAAAGACATTTTGAAAATACTAAGTTTCTTCTTGTAAAGGTATTTCATCTTATCAATTACTGAATTATGAAGATGAATCGGATGTTTCACTCTATGGAAGGCGAGGAAACCATATTGTAAATGACGTTGGGATTAATGTTACTGGATCAGATTCCATTGCAGTGAAAGCTTCATTTGGTATAGTAACCAAACATGAAGTGGAAGTATCAACATTACTCAAAGAAATTACTACACGGTCAGTATAATAATCCTAATACATTTCAGTGTTTTCATTAAATACTTTAGCCATATAAACTTCATTTCAAAGAATGTTTAAAACATTGAGGTTGTATTTTACTATTGTAATTTGCTAGATATGTTTGAAATACATTAATACTATATTCAAACTTTGAATAAGGATAAATATCAAAAATCATTTGGCTTAAACAAAATTTTTAATTGTTCCACAAAATTACTTTGGCTCTGCACACATTTGCTAAATTATTAGACTGAAGTAATACAGGAGTCTGTCTGCAACAAATATGGAGTCCCCTTCAACAGACTTTCAACAGACAGTTGAAAGTCTTATATTCTATATAAGCATGTTTTAAGAAAATAGAAAGCAGAAACAAATTATGACATATCTTTTGGATGTATTTTCTGACTATTAGGCTTGCCTTGATTTACTATTAGTTGAACTATGAATGAACAACACGTGATAGCAAAAAATGTCCTTGATTATATGTAATTAGATGTTATAGAGTCTTGTGAATGTATCTTCTTTATTTTAGAAAAATTAACTTTGATCACAGCTTGATACGTCAGTCAAGGAGCAGCAGAAAGGCAGTATTGTGTGTGGTCATGGAGAGCATCCGAACCACACGACAGTGCTCGCTGTCTGTGCATGCTGGAATTCGAGGAGAAGCAATGCGGGTAAACCACACTCATTGGTCTTCTCTTACTAAGTAAAATGTTGCCATGGGAATTTTTTACAAGTATGGAATTCCTAGTCAGATTTGTGTATTTTGTCAAATGTTTTGATGAAAGAGCTGTAGTTGCATAGGATTTTGCACAGTAATGTCTGTTCTAGAATATGGAAAAAAAAAACTTGGATTCTAAATGTGTGTAATATAATGCAAAAACACTAAAGCTTGTGAAATTATGTGCATACTGGAGTCCGTCAAATTACTATTTAAGTGTTATTTTAAGAATAAAAAAATTGAGTGTTTGAGTTTATTTTTAAGTTATATAGTTTTTGGCCGGGCACAGTGGCTCACGCCTGTAAACCTAGCATTTTGGGTTGCTGAGGCGGGCAGATCACTTGCAATCAGGAGTTCTAGCCCAACTTGGGCAACATAGTGAAACCCTGTCTTTACTAAAAATACAAAAATTAGCCAGGTGTGGTGGTGCACCCCTGTAATCCCAGCCACTCAAGAAGCTGAGGCACAAGAATCGCTTAAACTTGGGAGGTAGAGGTTGCAGAGAGCCAAGATTGTGCCACTGCACTCCAACCTGGGTGACAGAGCAAGACTCTGTCTCACAAAAAAAAAGTAACATAATGCAAAAACAGTAATCCTTGTGAAATTATGTGCATATTGGAGTCCCTCATATTACTATTTAGGTGCTGTTTTAAGAATAAAAATTGAGTGCTTAAGTTGAATTGATTTTATTTTTCAGTGATAGAGTTTTTACACTTTGAATTTTTAAAAGCCGAATTTCTATTTTTATATTCAAATAGTTTTTTAAAGTTAATACTATCAATGGCCAAACATGCTTTATTCAAGATTAGTTAAATCCTTTACAAAATATTAGAGGCTATGATCATGCCACTGCACTCCAGCCTGGGTGACAGATTATAGGTGGATCATGTCTGTAATCCCAGTGCTTAGGAAGACTGAGATAGGAAGGTGACCTGAGGCCGGGAGTTCAAGACCAACCTGAGCAAAATAGAGACCCTGTCTCTACAAAAAAATTTAAAAAAAAATTAGCAGGGTATGGTGACATGTGCCTTTAGTCCCAGCTACTTGGGAGGCTGAGGCAGGGGGCTGCCTGCAGGGTGTTGGGTCCTTGTCTTTTTGAATTTGGGAGCCTTTGAAAAGCCATGGGCCTTCCCACTGCTATTGTGTCAGGGAAGATGTGGCAGCCACTTCTCTGAACCACCCTTTTGCCTTCGGACTTCTCGGCGGCCAGCAGCTGCCTGACCAGGGGCCTGGAGCCACGGGCTGAGCTGATGACCATGGGCTCGATGTCCAACCAGCAGTTTGCAGGTTTGAGCTCGGGACTTAGAGAGGACACCTTAGGATGCAGGGGTGGCCAGTAGGTCAAGGTTATGGTGAGCTATGATTGTACCACTGCACTCCAGCTTGGGTAACAGAGAGAGACCCTGTCTCTGAAAAAAGAAATTTTTTTAATTTTCAGCTAAATTATGATAGTGTTTATCTTTGTCATTCAGTGACACCTAATAATGACCTGATTGGATTAAAATAATTGTTGCCAGGTGGGTGGATCACGAGGTCAAGAGATCGAGACCATCCTGGTCAACATGGTGAAACCCCGTCTCTACTGAAAATACAAAAAATTAGCTGGGCATGGTGGCGCGTGCCTGTAATCCCAGCTACTCAGGAGGCTGAGGCAGGAGAATTACCTGCACCCAGGAGGCGGAGGTTGCGGTGAGCCGAGATCGCGCCATTGCACTCCAGCCTGGGTAACAAGAGCGAAACTCCGTCTCAAAAAAAAAAAAAAAAGGATTCAAGGATAATCTTTTCAAGTCTTTGCAAATAAAAGTTATGTTCAGTACCTATATTCAGCTACCTGTCAAATTCTGATTAACATTGGATCATTTTTGAGGCAGAAACTGAAACATTTACTTGATTGTTGGCGATTGCTTTGGAAAGCAACTAAAAGCTCTGGGGAGGCTTTGGAATGGTAGACAGACTAGGCTAAAAACTTTAACTCCAGCACTGCTTTCTAAGATTTGCTATCAAAAAAAAGCTTCTACTCCAGAGCATTATGGTTGTGGTAGCACTAATCATGGGCTGGAATACTAAAGTAAGTGAAAAAGTGCAGAGGTGTTTTCTAAGATAGACTAGGAGTTTCTGTTGGACCTATTGGATCTCTGCTATAAAAAATGGTTTAATTCAAGAAGAATAATTCTTTATTAGGGAATTTCTTGCTTTGTTTTTGAATTATAGGACATGTTTGTTTCTCCAAAAAGCTATTCTTACATGATATAATCCTTAATAATGTTTTTCATTTATTCAATATAGTTTCACTTTATGGATGAACAGAATCCCAAGGGAAGGGACAAAGCTATTGTTTTCCCAGCACATACAACCATAGCTTTCAGTGTTTTTGAACTCTTCATATACCTGGATGGTGCCTTTGGTGAGTTAAGGGTCTGCATGAAATACAAATGATTATATTTTTAAGGTGCATTTAATAGGGTCTCTCTCTCTCTCTCTCTCTCTCTCTCTCTCTCACCAATTATAGAAGATGCTTTCAGCACTGTCAATCTTATGCTTGGGTGAAATAGCTGGGAAAGGCCCTCCCTTCCCTGCTTCCCCATTCCTCTTTTCTACTTCTTGGTGAAGGTTGTAAACTCTCCACTACTCCATTTAAAATTATAAAAGCTAAAATACCATCTACTGACAAAGCATTCCTTAGCTTACATGGGGAGATAATAAATGACCTTCTCATAGGTAGTTTTTGATGGTGGTAAACAGAGGAATAGGTAGATAGTAGGATGCCTGAAGTGTTAGGATGCTCAAACCAGGGCATCTAAAGACAGCTTTTCTTACATCAGTTTTACTTATCATAAACCCAGCTTCCCCTTGTACTCTTCCTAAAAAAGAACTTTAAAAGTAAAATTACTTCCTATAAAATTGTTACCTTGTATAATATCTAGGTGCAGCTCATTTTAGGTCTCTACATTTCACAGATCTTTAAGGTTTGTTGGCCAGCTGGAACAAGTCCAGGTGTAGCCCAAAGGATCAGGAAAGGGAGCCCCTAGCCATGGTAATTGACAAATGTTTTTAGAACTGTTTTTGTTCATTCCTGCAATTTTATAGAAGGAGGGAATAGGAAGTTCAGAAAAAAAACAAAACTTCATGTTAAGTAAATTTTTTTTTCTTTTTTTTGAGATGGGGTTTTACTCCTGTTGCCCAGGCTGGAGTGCAATGGTGTGTGATCTGGGCTCACCGCAACCTCTGCCTCCTGGGTTCAAGTGATTCTCCTGCCTCAGCCTCCCAAGTAGCTGAGATTACAGGCATGTACCCTGTATGCCCAGCTAATTTTGTATTTTTAGTAGAGATAGGGTTTTGCCATGTTGGGTAGGTGGGTCTTGAACTCTCGACCTCAGGTGATCTGCCTGCTTCGGTCTCCCAAAGTGCTGGGATTATAGGCATGAGCCACCATGCCCCGGCAAGTAAATTGTTTTTTAAAAGAAATATTTTTAATTTTTGTGGCTATATAATATATATATATTTATGGGGTACATGAGATATTTTGATACAGGCATACAGTGCATAATAATCACATCATGGAAAATGGGTTATCTGTTCCCTCAAGCATTTATCCTTTGTGTTACAAACAATCCAATTATACTCTTTTAGTTATTTTAAAATGTACAAATTCTAAGATGGAGAAAAAACCGTACAATTATATTATTTTGACTGTAGTCACCCTGTTATGCTTTCAAATACTAGGTCTTATTAAGTAAATTATAATTGGATAACTTTAGGTTTTTACAGTTTTATTGATGGTTGGGAAGAATGTAAATGGACTGATACATCTGAAAGAATTTAAAATATATGTATAATTTGGACTTCCACTTCTAGGAATTTATCCTACAGATATATTTACACATATATGAAATTATATGAGTACCAGTATATTCAGTACTCAATAACAAGAGATTGGAAGCAATTATAAGGAGACTAAATAATGATGCATCCTTACAACAGAATACTATGAAGCAATTAGAGTATATAATACTTTTAAGAGAGATTTTTAAAGAGCTGAGTATCATATGTAACTATTTGGGTATAAATAATTTTATATACCTACATGTATACTTACATCTTCCTTTATGCTTGTAAAATATATGGAGTATTTCTGGAAGCATACACAAGAAACTTAAACAATGGGTGCCCCTGAGCCCGTGAGGTAGAAGACTGTGTGTGGCAGGATTCAGGGTGGGCTAGAGACTTATTTGTTGCTGTATCTCCTTTTGGTATGAATTGTGTACTGCGTGAATGTTACCGTTTCCAAAAGTATGTAAAAGTGAACTTAAAACACAATGAATGATTAGCACCAGAATTCATCACCCCATCAAACAATAAAATATGAATTGTTCAAGTTATAACATCTTCTAAAATTTTTTTTGTAGACCTTTGTGTCACTTCAGTGTCAAAAGGAGGATTTGAAAAGGAAGAAACAGCAACATTTGCACTGCTCTACAGATTGAGAAATATACTGTTTGAAAGAAGTATGTCCATTGAGGAGTACTATGTCTTTTTTTTGTTTGTTTCCTGGCCTAACACGTGATGTTATCCATTCAGTAATCCCATCTGTTAAGGAAAATTTTAAATTTAAAAGTCTGGCTGGTATGGTGGCTCATGCCTATAATCCCAGCACTTTGGGAGGCCAAGGCAGGCAGATTGCTAGGGCTCAGAAGTTTGAAACCAGCCTGGGCAATGTGGCAAAACCACATCTGTACAAATCATTAAAAAAAAAAAAAATTGATTGTGGTGATGTGCACCTGTAGTCCCAGCTACTTGGGAGGCTGAGGTGGGAGGATCACTTGAGCTTCAGAGGTAGAGGTTGTAGTAAGTGGAGTTTGAGCCACCGCACTCCAGCTTGGGTGACAGAGCCAGACCCTGTCTCAAAAAAGAAAAAAAAAAACCAGCCAAATTATTTCATGACTAATGGATTCACATATTTATTAATGCTATTTGCGTTATGTATTTTTCATTTTGACTTCTAACACATTTCTGTTCTGCTTTTGTCCTTTTAGATAGAAGAGTGATGGATGTCATTTCTCGTTCACAGCTTTACTTGGATGATCTTTTTTCTGACTACTATGATAAACCTCTCAGCATGACTGATATTTCACTCAAAGAAGGGACCCATATCCGAGTTAACTTACTTAATCACAACATTCCCAAAGGGCCTTGCATACTCTGTGGAATGGGGAACTTCAAAAGGGAGACAGTTTATGGGTGCTTCCAGTGTTCTGTGGATGGTCAGAAGTATGTGAGACTTCATGCAGTTCCTTGTTTTGATATTTGGCACAAGAGGATGAAATAAAATGAAAAGTGAATATACCATCTTGGTGTTTTAGATGCAGTTGTGCCACAAACCTTCCCTAAATTATCTAGGTTTGCTTGGATGAGTTAAATTAAAACAAGAAAAGAAAAAAGAAATTAACCTGTCTGGGTATCATATTCTGTAGGGAATCCATGAGCCTGTCACGTTGGTGCACCAGAATGTAGGGATCCACGAGCCCCACATTGGGCACCAGAATGTAGGGAGCCAGCCCTACATCACCCGTGGGTAACCCAAGTCCAGTGGCAACAAAGGAATGAGAAAGACAGATAAAGAGAAAAAGTGGGACCAGGGGACCATCACTTTATTACTCTGGAGATGACAGTGAAGGCCCCAAGCTCTGCTCATCCACACTATTTAATGATTACAATCACTTTGATCTATAGGGTAGGGGTGGAATGATGGTGGGATGAATCAGTGAGCCTGAAGTGAATCCGTGAGCTGGAACTGGTGTATCATCCTAAGGATTGATGACAGTGGCAGTTTGGGAGTTTCGCAACAGAGAACATGTGGTTATCTTTAACTTATTATTTATGTGCAGCTGGTGGAATGTGGGCCTTACAAAGAGCCTACAAGTCTGGCTATGTCACAGTGCTATGAAGGAGTTTTACATCCTTGAGCACAAAGTTTATGGTAGCAGAGCCGAGGTCACCCTGCACCAGAACATGAGGCATGGAGAGGCCTTCCTCCTCAGAGGCCTCCTGTGGCCTTCTGCAGTTTGTTTTTCCTTGTTTATCTGTTACTTATAACCAATTTATGTAAGCACTCTCTAAATCCTTTCTCCTTTGCAGTGTTTCCCAACAATATTCCCCATCTATAAAGTAGAGATGATGACAATAGTGTCTATTTCTTAGGTTGTCATGAAAATTAATAACATTGTTTATATCAAAAAAGATTTACATATAAAATTCAGAATAGAGATGTTCTTTTATAAACTTGCCAGTCACTTAATCATTTTTGGGATGTAGTCTATCATTTTAGATAACTTTTTATATAATTAAGAGATTTTTCTAAATATCAATTTTATTTTCAATCAACTTTCAATGCAACATCTGATGACAAGAGTGCATAAGTAGCAACTTTATGGTGCTTCAACTATTGCCTTTGGTATGGTAAAATGAGAAAAATGTGTTAATAATTTAAAGTAATCCTAAATGTTTAATTGCAGTATCAAATTGAAAGCACACTCAACTCAACATGGGATTTTGTATACACAGTTAACAAGGTGACTGATAGTCGTAATGGGCTGCTATTCTATGATATGTGTGTGCTCACGAGTTTTGTCTTCATAAAACTCACTACTGTCATTGTAAAGTTAAGGCAGGTAAGACATGTCTGTTTCTTTGAAAATGTTTAAAACATTTAACGTATTCAGTTCTGAAAGATCTTTTTAATCTACGCTGTTAAGAAAAATGAATTTTTCATATACAACCTAAATTACTTACAATTTATTTACTTACCTTTATTAAAATAATTGTAAAATGAATGTTAAAAGTCTAGAACTCAAAATGTAGTCATAGCACTCAATGCCATATATATGCATATTGAGACAAAGCAATCATGGAGATATGAAATACTTTACACTGTACTGTATGTAGAATGATTAGAAATTTATTTTTAATTATGTAAACACAAGTTTTAGAATGAATCATCTCCCTGTTCATGTGGCATTATCTGTCATTTTTAAAAAACAAGTTTAAAAGCACTTTGTATGAAAAATAATGGGACAAAAAGATTAGAATTACAAAGTTTAGATTATAGAGTGACTTATTAATATGGATACAGAGAATGGAGACAGGTTCCAAACTAAAATAAAGAACATTGAGTTACTTAGTTTACTTCAACAAAGCAGGTTTTCCTGAGGGAAGGCAATCAAAGAATAAATGATTAAACACATGATAAAGTGTTAGAAAATTGAGCATAGAAATGAAGGAATATTGGGAGGAAGAAAAAGATAGTACAGATTTTTGTTTTATGAGGTGTCAAATTATGTGCTAGCCATATGTGTTATTTACTAATCTCATCATGGTTTTACACCTATATATACTTTTTTTTTTGTACCTACTCATCTGAAAGCCCACTATTTTTAAATGGAATTTTTGACAGTGTAAAGGAGTTAAAGGATGAATAATGGTTTGGAAAGAGCAAGTTTCAGAAGGTAGAAAAAACTTTACTTCTTTGGAACTCAATTATTTTGAACAGAGCTATTTACCGTCTGACCATACTTTCCTATATATGCAGTGCATTAGTCCATCTTCACACAGCTATAAAGAACTGCCCAAGACTTGGTAATTTGTGGGTTTTGTTGTTGTTGTTGTTTGTTTTTGTTTTTGAGATGGAGTTTTGCTCTTATTGCCCAGGCTGGAGTGCAATGGTTCGATCTTGGCTCACCGCAACCTCTGCTTCCTGGGTTCAAGCATTCTCCTTCCTCAGCCTCTGGAGTAGCTGGGATTACAGACTATGCCCGGCTAATTTTGTATTTTTAGTAGAGACAGAATTGCTCCATGTTGGTCAGGCTGGTCTGGAACTCCTGACCTCGGGTGATCCACTCGCCTCAGCCTCTCAAAGTGAAGTGAGGGATTACAGGCATGAACCACCACGCCTGGCCTGCTAAGACTTGGTAATTTGTAAAGGAAAGAAGTTAAATTGACTCAGTTTCCCATGGCTGGGGAGGCCTCAGGAGATTTACAATCATGGTGGAAGGCGGGAAAGCAAAGCACCTTCTTCACAAGGTGGCAGGAGGGAGAATGAACGCAGGAGGAACTATCAAACACTTATAAAACAAACAGATATCATGAGAACTCACTATCATGAGAACAGCACGGGGGAAACCGCCCCCATGATTCAATTACCTCCACCTGGTCTCTCCATTGACGTGGGGATTATGGAAATTATGGGGATTACACAAAATGAGATTTGGGTGGAACACAAAGCCCAACCATATCATGCAGTATGCAAAATCTTCTATGTTCCAATAGACATGTGCCCCTTCTTTGGTACCAACGTGATCTTCTACAGCATCTCTTACATGCTATTCTCAAGTCATACGACATCATAACTTGGACATGACACAGAAATGCTAAGGCATTGTATATCCTCATTTGTTTGGCACATTTATAAACATTTGAGAGCATACCAATTTGTAACGATCATTCCTCATTAATGAGAAGAATGATGGGAAATGAGGTGACATAAGGGAAGAGATACCTAGAGAAAGGGAATGGAAACTAAGAAATTCCATGGCATCAATTTAAAACTATCAAGACAAAAGCTTGGGGTGGCAGATATCTTATAAACGTTTATAAGAGGGAAGGGGAGTTGCAAATTTATAATAACGTCTGAAGGAATACAAGATCCAGGCAGTAGATACTTTATGCTTGCTATAAGAGGCAAAATGTCTTTGGTTTGGTCAAATATCTTTAAACATTCTCCATTGGAAAATACCCAAGGCTGGAAGCTTACAAAAAGTACAGAGACTGTGTTGAGGTTCTTTTTGGAACAGAGATATACAACTTTCTTCCTCCACATATACCGAACGAAGACTCTTTAGTTCTAGGATTTTTATAACCTCTTCATACTGTTATAAAATGTATAAATAGGCCAGGCATGGTGGCTCAGGCCTGCAATCCCAGCACTTTGGCTGAGGCGGGCAGATCACCTGAAGTCAGGTGTTTTGAGACCAGCCTGACCAACATGGAGAAACCCCGTCTCTACTAAAAATATAACATTAGTCAGGCATGGTGGTGCATGCCTGTAATCCCAGCTACTTGGGAGGCTGAGGCAGAAGAATTGCTTGAACCTGGGAGGCAGAGGTTGTGGTGAGCCAAGATTGCGCCATTGCACTCCAACCCGGGCAACAAGAGTGAAACCCCACCTCAAAATGAATAAATAAATAAATAAATGAAATGTATAAACAAGTGAAATGCTACTTCCTGGGTACTTAATGAATATTTTTAAAATATGAGGCACTTTAACTTTTAAAATGTGTAAAACAATTGGATATAACATGTTTACACATGCTGGCAAGGTTAAAGTTGGGAAGAGCTTGCAGTTTCTGACATATTATACATGTCCTCCTACATCCTGAAGGGAAAGAAATGCCCACTGGGACATAGGAGTCTGTTTCATGTTGCTACAATTCTTGTTTACAGAATAAAGCAATAGGAAACACAATCATACCATTCCTGCAAGTTTGCAAAACAGCTTCATATTTATTATACCAAAATCATATATGTATTGGGGTATCAAAATATTTTCTCATAGGGGAAAAATAGAAAATACAACTTGGAGAAAAGTGACTTTGTTTCATACATAAAGTACAGTAAATAGCTGAAAAATCTAGAAATACAAATATGCTATAGTTCATCGTGTTGGTACACATTGTATTCCTTGGGCGAAATGAAGCCATCGCCATCATGGTCATTCTTCTTAAAAATATCTTCTAAAACTGCATCCTGATATGACTTGTCACGTGGCTTCTTATCTTTTTCAAAATCCCTTTGCAAGTAGAGATTTATCTGGAAGGCCAAAATAACATTCCTTTAATTAAACAGTATCACAGTAAATTTCCAGTAGCTTTGAGAAATGTTTATAATAATGACACTCATATCCAAGATGACTTATAGTAAATGATGCAACATTTTGAAAAGCTATTTGAGGTTGTATTTTTCTTACTCTTTGAAGCAATGTTTTGGAGAGAAACAGGTCTTCAAATTAGTTTTCCCTGAGATGATAGATGGTTAGTGGTGCATACTCAAAGACTGATATTTAAAATGAATTTTGTTGAAATTAAATGCTTTCTAATAATCTGTGCTGTTTATTTTATCAAAGGAAAATCATTCATGACTGCCATTAGTGAACGAAACTCAAACTGGCATTTCTATAATCTCTAAAACTAATGAGTATGTTGTATAATCAATAAAACTCAACCATGGGTTTAGAAATAAAATTTAGTGTTTTAAGTTTTTCTGTGCTTCCATAGCTCTCCTCCAAATCTATATAACTAAAATAATCTCTCTAATATGTCAAATAAAGAATGAAATCCTGAAGTATTCACTAATTCTCTATGTAATATAAAATTTCTCTATGCAAACACACATTAAAAATATTGTCTGGCCGGGCGTGTTTGCTCACGCCTGTAATCCCAGCACTTTGGGAGGTTGAGGCAGGCGGATCACCTGAGGTTGGGAGTTTGAGACCAGCTTGACTAACATGGAGAAACCCTATCTCTACTAAAAATACAAAATTACCCGGGTGTGGTGGTACATGCTTGTAATCCCAGCTGCTCGATAGGCTGAGGTGGGAGATTCTCTTGAACCGGGAGGCAGAGGTTGCGGTGAGCTGAGATTGCTCCATTGCACTCCAGCCTGGTCAACAAGACTGAAACTTTGTCTCAAAAAAAAAAAAAAAGCCAAAAAAAAAAAAAAAAAAAATTAGCCAGGTACTGTGACTGGCACTTGGAATCCCAGCTACTCAGGAGGCTGAGGCAGGAGAATAGCTTGAACTGGGAGGTGGAGGTTGCAGTGAGCTGAGATTGCAACACTGCACTCCAGACTGGGTGACAGAATGAAAAAAAAAAAGTATTGCCCAATATAGTAGCCATTAGCCACATGTAACTAATAAGCACTTGAAATATGGCTAGATCGTATTGAGATATGTTACTATAAATGTAAAATATGTAACAGATTTTGAAGATTTCAAAAGTATATCTTATTGGAAACTTTTACATTGATCTATTGAAATAGCAATATATTAAATATATTGAGTGAAGATAGATCATTAAAATCAATTTCACTGATATCTTTTTACTTTTTAAGATGTGCCTATAAAAAATTTAAAGTTATATGTGTAACTAAATTATATTTCCATTGGAAAGCACTAATCTTTATAATTACTAAAGAAGGCAACGCACAATCATCTGGAGGTAATGTTCAGTAAGGCTGGCATTACAGAGGCAAGAGTATTTTTGAAAGCTAGAGTTTGAGAGGTTTTTAGCAATACATATCTCAGGGTCAACCCATTGCAAGTAGACTTTATTTTAGAGCAATCAGTGGACCTTAATGAAGGATATATCAACTGTTCTCAAATGGGACTTTTGAGCGAGACACATTTTTTTCTTCTAGCTGGAGCTTAGCAATCCTATGTGGTGTAAATCATTTTTAATAGCTTCAAATATTTCTCAGTTTCTAAGTTAGTCAATTAATTTTTTCATTTCACTCGACTCCTTTTCCAGCACACTATAGAACAGAGGTATACAAAGACAGTTGGTAAGAACATGACCTTAATTTTGCTAGTAATGGGTTCCACACTATTTTCCACTTTTTAATTTAATAAAATACTGTATTTCCCCCATTTTCATTAATATTAAAGAAATATTTTTTCTTTGTTGTTGTTGTTGTTTTGAGACCAAATCTTATTCTGTCGCCCAGGCTGGAGTGCAATGGTGCAATCGCAGCTCACTGCAACCTTTGCCTCCCGGATTCAAGTGATTCAGCCTCAGCCTCCTGAGTAGCTGGGATTACAGGCGCCCGCCACTATGCACAGCTAATTTTTGTATTTTTAGTAGAGATGGAGTTTTACCATGCTGGTCAGGTTGGTCTCGAACTCCTGACTTCAGGTGATCTGCCCGCCTCAGCCTCCCAAAATGCTGGGATTACAAGCGTGAGCTACTGCGCTCAGCCCCTCTTTCTTTTTTAACTGTTCCTTCCTGCACACTGATGAAATAGATTAATCTTTCTGACAATGAATAAAATTGTTTTTATTTTTAGTTCATGTTTCAAATTCAGCCTTTGCCTTAGATTTGCTGTGTGTTCTTGTGCAAATTAACCTCTCTGAACCTCAGTTTTGTCCTCTGTAAAAGGAGGTAAGTAAGTAGTTATATTTTAGGACTGATGTGAGGACTAGAATAATGATTATGACCATCAATAAAAAATAGCTATTGTTATTCAAGTGAGTAAAAATCACTCTCGTCCATCTGGCAATAAAGCAGCTGATATAACATAGACAACTGGAAAAATTGTAGCTAAGTAGATTACTATTTTGGATTGTGTCTATTTTTATTTTCCAGAAAATAACTTAAGATCCCCTAATGTCTTACTGAGAAGTATTCATACTGCAGAACATGGTTCTTGGTGTGCCTGTGATAATAAGTGGTCTGTGTGCACAGGCTGAGCTCTTGGGTACCATGTGAATTTGTCTGCAGCTGCTATTGACTCTAAAAAAGGGTGATAAGGAGTCAGTAGAGAAGTACACATTGGGAACAATATGCCACCCTTGTAACTGCTTTTCTTCTTAAGAACAGGAAATGTTCCCTTCTCTTTCTTCCATTGTTGGCCAACCAAGTTGCCTGAAGAGAAAGTCATTACTAATATCCTGGTGTAAGAAGTTGAACTGGGTGGGGAAAGGATTGGCAAGGGAGATGAAAAAGACTCAACATCACTTGAAATCAGCTCAGTTATCTTTTACTATTCACTTAGGTGGTAGAGTTATGTATTTTGAAATGCCTCCAAATTAGCTAAGAGGGGAGATAGCTGATTTACTCATGTTAAGCAAAAGTATGGTCAGTGGGACTGAGTAAGACAGTAGACTTTAATAAATAGTATTAGACTTGAGGTCAGGCGCAGTGGCTTACACCTGTAATCCAAGCACTTTGGGAGGCTGAGGTGGGCGGTTCATGAGATCAGGAGATCGAGGCCATACTGGCCAACATGGTGAAACCCCATCTCTATTAAAAATACAAAAAAATTAGCTGTGTATGGTGGTGCATGCCTTGTAGTTCCAGCTACTCAAAAGCCCGAGGCAGGAGAATCGCTCAAACCCAGGAGGTGGAGATAGCAGTGAGCCAAGATCGCACCACTGCACTACTGCCTGGGCAGCAGTGTAAGATTCCGTCTAAAACAAAACAAAACAAAACAAAACAAAACAAAACACACACACACACACATATATATATATGGTATTAGACTTGAAACATTCATGATTTTCTCTGAAAGAAGCAGTCTGGACCCAAAGTTAAACATACAGTAGTGGGCCAGGAATGGTGGTTCACATCTGTAATCCCAGCACTTTGGGAAGCTGAGGCAAGAGAATCACTTGCGGCCAAGAGCTCGAGACCAGCCTGGGCCACATAGTGAGACTCCATCTCTCCAAAAAAGAAAAAAAAAACATTAGCTGGGTATGGTGGCATGCTGGGGTGATCACTTGTGCCCAGGGGCTCAAGGGTGCAGTGAGCTATGATCACTCTACTGCTTCCTGGCATGGGCAACAGAGCAAGACCCTGTCTCTAAGAAAAATTTAAAAAATTAAAATGTAAGAACAGTCATGAAGCCAGATTGTCCAGGTTATAATCCTGGTTTTGCCCCTTACTACTATGATATTTTTGGCTAGTTAACCTGAGTGTCATTTTCCCCATCTACAAAGTGGAGATGATGACAATAGTCTCTATTCCATAAACTATCATGAAGATTTGATAAGTTCATATACTTATGTGCTTATAAGTAGTAACTGGTACTAAAATTACAAAATAAAAGTTATCTATTACCTTTTGTTTTTTGGAGACAAGGTCTCAGTCTATCTTCCAGGCTGGAGTACAGTAGGGCCCAAGCGACCTTCCTACCTCAGCCTCCTGAGTAGCTGGGACTATAGGTATGCACCACCATGCCTGGCTAATTTTATTAAATTTTTTATAGAGATGGGGGTCTCCCTATATTGCCTCGGCTGGTCTTGAACTCTTGGGCTCAAGCAATCCTACCACCTTGGCCTTCCAAAGTGTTGAGATTATAGGCATGAGCCACGCTCCCAGGGCAATTATCATTATTATTACAAGATCTTTATTACAAGACTGAGATACAGAAGTTAGCTGGCTAAACTCCTTGCTCCTGTTTACCAACTTTCTAGCTCACTCAATTCAGATCCTTGCTAGCTCTTTTCATAATCCCATGTCCTCCTCATAATCCTATGAGGCGTGAATTATTTGCCCTGTTACAAATTCTTACAGTGCTGCCTGAAAAAGAGATACGCTAGTGTAGTCTAGAAACTGGAAGAGCACTGTAGAGATGAATAATTCAAGATTTTAATGACTCTCTTGCAGGTAGAAAGGCAACTGAACAGGATGACTCACAAGGTTTATACTGAAAGAGCTTACAGCTTTTTCTAAGAGCTTAGATATTTTTTTTTAGTGACCAGCTCTATAAAAGCAGTGATCAGAGCCCATGTTAGCTAGACCTAAAAAATAATAGTTGTAACACATGTATGTAAACTGTGATTAAAAAAATTAGACTATACACACGAAATTGGTTTGAATTACCTCGGCTTTAGAGAGCTGTCTGTCATTATCCGTGTCTATCTGTTTAAATGTCTCAATGCTCCGTGGTCCTTTGGTCACAGCATAAAGTTCAATCTCAAAAATCAGAGTAGCGTCAGGAGGAATCTTGCCTTGTGCTAAGGGTATAAATTTTAACAGTTTAACTTACATTAAGATATGTTTCAAATATTTATTCATAAACTGCCATAACCATATTATATTATTTCATGTTGATAAGAATTGCTATCTGAATATTTAAAAATTTAATGTTTTCTCATCTTTCATAACTTTTTTTGCCTTTTCAATGGTTTTCTTTTTTGTTTTTTTTTATAAATACTTTTTTAGGAATTTTTTTCCCATATGTTTTTAAATCAAGTCAATTCAAAGGACTTATAGGACCACTATTTCTTGCTTTATTTAAGTGCAAATCATAAACTTTTTATTAATACATGGATAGGACTCTCCACATCTGTGGGTTCTGCATCTGTGGATTCACCAGTCTTGGCTTGAAAATATTCATACAAAAAAAGGAGAGTTGTGTCTGTAATGAACTTGTACAGACTTTTTTCTTGTCATTATTTCCTAACCAAGATAATAACATTTTACATAACATTTACATTGTACTAGATATTATAAGTAACCTAGAGATAATTTAAAGTACATGGGAAGATGTGCAGAGGTTAAATGCAAATATGATGCCATTTTATATCAGGAGCTTGAGCTTCTGTGGATTTTGGAATCCATGAGAAGGTCTTGGAACCAATCTCTAACAGGTTCTAAGGGACAACTGTACTCTCCTATGGAGATGCATGGGCAGGAAAGTTTCAAAGCATAAATGAGTAATCTTTTAGAAAATGATTTTGTTTAGCTATTTGGAAGCATAAATAAAACATAAGTATCAATATATTTGTCTTTCAAATTTTCTATAGACATTAAAAAATAAGTACAACGATAGAAAAATCCAGTAACAGGCCAGGCATGGTGGCTCGTGTGTGTAATCCCAGCATTTTGGGAGACTGAGACAGGAGGATCACTTGAGTTCAAGACCAACCTGGGCAACGCAGTGAGACCCGGTCTCTATTAAAAAAAAAAAAAAGAATTAAAAATAAGAGAAAAATTCAGTAACAATTTTACAAAGAAATTCCTAATCACAATACACACTTTTAAGCATTAAGTTAAATACCTCTCTTTATTTTTATTTTTATATTTTTATTTATATTTATTTATTTATTTATTTTTGAGATAGTCTCACTCTGTCTCCTAGGCTGGAGTACAGTGGTGCTCTCTCTGCTCACTGCAGCCTCCGTCTCCCAGGTTCAAGCCATTCTCCTGCCTCAGCCTCCTGAGTAGCTAGGATTACAGGTGCACACCAGGCACTGTATTACTAGTAAGGACAGGGTTTTGCCACATCGGCCAGGCTGGTCTTGAACTCCTGACCTCAGGTGATCTGCCGCCTTGGCCTCCCAAAGTGGTAGGATTATAGATGTGAGCCACTGCACCTGGCCAGAATAGCTCTCTTTAATTAAGTTAACCTATTAGTTGATGTCACAGATTTTTTTTTTTTTTTTTTTTTGAGACACTAGTCTTCCTCTGTTGCCCAGGCTGGAGTGCAATGGTGTGATCTCGGCTTAATGTAACTTCTGCCTCCTGGGTACAAGCATTTCTCCTGCCCCAGCTTCCCAAGTAGCTGGGATTACAGGTGCCCACCACCATGCCCGGCTAATAGTAGGGACGGTTTTTACTTTTAAAAGAGACGGGGTTTTAGTAGGGATGGGGTTTCACCACATTGGCCAGGCTGGTCTCAAACTCCTGACCTCAAATGATCCACTGGCTCAGCCTCCCAAAGTGCTGGGATTATAGGCGTGTGCCACCGTGCCAGGCCATGATGTCACAGATGGTTTTTAATAAGCTATGGGCTACTTCAGATAAACATTTCATAAAAATGACCTGCAGAAATGACTTGCTAAGGAGCAGCTGGTTGCTTGTGTCATCAGTATATTGCCAGTGTCCCACACAGTGACTGGTCTGTTATAGGCAGTCCAATATTTGCCAAATGAATGACCCATATCACTTAATTTTAAAATGTTTGTGCTTGGAAGGAAACAGCAATTTCTTTAATAAAAAAGTGAAGCAATATTGCCGAAGTCTTTATATAATCTGAAGAGGAAAGAGTTTGTGAGTTATAGACAAAAAGAGTAGCAGATTAGTAGTTTTCAAAGAGAGAACATAGAAAGATCTACCCATGCATCATATGACTAATGTAAAAATCCTCACCTAATGCACCACATATTACCTGACTTTAAAGTAGAATGCTAGAGATTGAGTCAATGATCATTTTATAAAACCCATTCCTATTTTGCCCAGTTATAATCTCCTTATGACAGAAAAACAACTCCTGACAATAGTTCAAGGCAAATTCCAAACACAAATTCAAATTTATTTATTTACTTTTTGAGACAGAATCTGCTCTGTTGCCCAGGCTTTAGTACAGTGGCACGATCTCGACTCACTGCAACCTCCACCTCCTGAGTTCAAGTGATTCTCCTGTCTCAGCCTTTCGAGTAGCTGGGAATACAGGTGCATACCACCACATCCTGCTATTTCTTGTATTTTTAGTAGGTATCAGGTTTTCCACCTGCCTCGGCCTCCCAAAGTGCTAGGATTACAGGTGTGAGCCACTGCACCCAGCCCAAAATACAAATTCAAATTTCTTAAGAAAAAATATCATAGGTACATATGCAGTTTCTGAACAATTTTGCTGTAAACATAGAAAATATTGGCCAGGTGCAGTGGTTCACCCCTGCAATCCCAGCACTTTGGGAGGCTGAAATGGGTCAATCACCTGAGGCCAGGAGTTCAAGATCAGCCTGGCCAATATGGTGAAACCCTGTATTTACTAAAAATACAAAAACTAGCTGAGGCATGTGCCTGTCATCCCAGCTACTCAGAGGCTGAGGCAGGAGAATTGCTTGAACCCTGGAGGCAGAGGCTGCAGTGAGCCAAGATTGCACCACTGCACTCCAGCCTGGACGAGAGTGAGATTATGTCTCAAAAAAAAAAAAAAAGAATATATTGCCAATTACTTCTTTTTCATTTGTTACAGAACTACTTATGTTTAGAGAAGCAGATCAAAGAAGTAGAAGTTAAGGTAAAGAATATATACATACCACATATATTGTTATTTAAGCACTAAAAAGTCACATGCATTTCAAGACATGCGGGGGTGCTCTGTGACATGAGACAAGGATATATTGCCGAAGAAAGACTTCTTCAAGTACTACCTAAAATAAAGTTATAGCTAATGTTAGGTCTTAATAACAAATTACTTTTAAAAGGTTACTTAGTCAAGAAGTTGTCTGTTTAACAGTTACTTAAGATCTACACTGCAACTTTTAAAATAATGTAATCCAAGGTATTGTAATACAGGCAAGGCCAGTATTCACTATGGTCCAATTACCATACTTTTTGGGCCTCAGTTTCCTTACCTGTAAAATGGGGGTGCTGGTGGTATTACTATTAAATTTATCACTTTAATGTTTGTTAGAGATACCTCCAATTGAATATGTACTTGTTTCATGTCAAACTTCTATATCTCTGCAGCAAGTTTCTGATTTATTAAGAGCTTAGGCAGCCTGGGTAGTCATTCATATCTAAGCATAAATTAGTTTATGAAAAGGATAAGCTAAGTAATCCTTTGCCTGATGGTAGTGGACGCTGCATGAGCACCTGATGATGACAGATGTGGGTGCTCTAGATGGGAGAGTGCGTGCTCTGGTGGTAGGCAGAATGTGGAGGCATCTGATGACACAACACAAGACAGAAAGGAAAACTTTGAAAATGAAGAAGAGACTGAAAGGCAAACTTTGCCTACGTCACTTTGCCTAGAAGTGGTCTCAACTTTTGACAACATTTTTAGCACAACTATTGCATTGAACTTAATTTATTTTCAATTTTCTTTCTCTTTCTCCCAGGTTCCTATACAAATAAAAACAGGATATATAAATTATGGTGCCATGGGAGCTATTCTGATGGGATCAAATTATTGGCAAAAAGCATTAAAAATAAAGCCGAAGTTATCTGGAAATTGTCTCTTTAGGAGTTTTAAGCCCGACTGGGTCTGACTTGCAGCACTGACCTCCCCCCAATCCAATGTGTGACACTGATGCCCCAATTTTGCTGGAAATAACTCTTTTTTTAAAAGATACTTTAAGTCTTTAAAAGTGTGCAGATCGTGCATGATTGTTACATAGGTATACACATGCCATGGTGGTTTGCTGCATCCATCCCCCCATCACCTACATTAGGTATTTCTCCTAATGAAATAACTCTTAATGACTAAGACAACTGCCTCAAACGAGGCATGCCACTTCCATGAAATATTTGGGAGCAATGCCAATATCTCATTTTGGAAAATCTAACTGTATGCTATTTCAAATAGGTGGAGTTAGCAGTGGCTCTAAATAGGATAAGGAGGCAGAGATTCTTTCTGTATAGCCTTCAAGCAGCAACCGGGAGCAAGGACATAGCTAGGCATGCAAGGTGTCTGTCTGTCAGGCTGCCCATCCTCTCTGCCTGCTTTACAATTTTTCTTCTCTATTCTGCTACACTTAATTTTTGTAATTTAAAAATTTAATTTTGGAAAAATCAATACATGCACGATAAAAATTTCAAATGGTACAAAATGTTAGAGTGAAAAGAAATCTTCTCATCCTTGACCCAGAGGCCTCCTTCCCAGGAACACTTAATGTTATCAGATGACTGCATATTCTCCCAGATGTATTCTGTGTAGATACATGCATATGTGAAACTCCTCCTCTGAAGTACAAGCTCATAGAGGATTGGGAGTCGTGTCTACTTTGGCCACTGCTTTATGCCCAGTGCCTAGAACAAAGTCTGGCACTGATGCTCAATATATATCCCCAAAGTGGAATATAGTCTAGTTCACTTTTTTTTTTTTTTTTTTTTTGACAGGGTCTTGCTCTGCTGCCCAGGTTGGAGTGCAGTGGCAAGACAGATCACAGCTCACTGTAGCCTCAACCTCTTGGGCTCAAGGGATCCTCCCATCTCAGCACCCTGAGTAGCTGTGAGCACAGGCAGATACCACCACTCCTGGCTAACTTTTTAATTTTTTATAAAGATGGGGTCTCCCTACATTGCCCAGGCTGCTTTCAGACTCCTGGGCTCAAGTGATACTCCCACCTTAGCCTTTCAAAGTGCTGGGATTATACGCATGAAGCCACCATGCCTGGCCTCTACTTTATTTTTAACATATTAATAAGTGTAGCTCTACTTCATTCTTTTTACTGGTTGCACAGTACTTCATTGTATAGATATACTATAATTTATTTAACTAATTTCCTATTGATGGATAAGCAGGTGGTTTCCAGCCATTTGCTACCTTCTCCCCCCAAAATGCCTGCAGTGAATTTTCTTTTACATATATCGTTGTGCACATTTCTGGAAATGGAACTGGATAAGAAGATATGTGCATTTTCATTTTTTTCTCTTGAGATGGAGTCTTGCTCTGTCACCCAGGCTGGAGTGCAGTGGCCCAATCTCAGCTCACTGCAACTTCTACCTCCCGGGTTCAAGCGATTCTCCTGCCTCAGCCTCCGGAGTAGCTGGGAGTACAGGTGCACTTCACCACACCCATCCAATGTTTCTATTTTTAGTAGAAACAAGGTTTCACCATATTGGCCAGACTGCTCTTGAACTCCCAACCTCAAGTGATCCACCTACCTCAGCCTCCCAAAGTGCTGGGATTACAGGCGTGAGCCACCATGCCTGGCCTGTATTTTCACTTTTGATGACAATTGTTAGAGAGCTTGAATGATTTACATTCCCAGCAATGGTGCTGGTTTTTCCATGCTTTCGCCAAGTTGTTTTTGTCTTTGGGAATCTAATGAGTGAAATATGGTGTCTCATTTTTGTTTTAATTTATCTTTAATTGTAAAGAAAAGTAGGTATTCTCATACACTTAAAGGCCATTTGTAGTTTTTTGTTAGTGGGCTGCTTATTTATGAATTTGGCTCATTTCTAGGGATATATCCTTTTCATTATTGGTTAGTAAGTCTTCATACATGTTACAAGTATTTTCCCATTTATTTGCTTTATCTAGGTTTTCAGATCTTTTTGCTCTAGGATTTTTAAAAATAGGCAACATATTGAAGAAATAAGATCATTTCTTGCACATTTGAAAGCTTGTCCTGTATTGGGGTAATAGTGACTGGCAGATTACTATATCTCAGATATTCCTTTTACAACGTGCCATTGCTGTCCTTTTATGCTAAACCCACATGTTCTGGTTTCTGAGTTTTACAAATTTAACTTGGGTACTGCTTACCTAAGGTCTGTGTTATAAACATTTATGTAATAATAACATATGCTGAAAACAAATAAAAATGCCTAAGGTAGAGCTTATAGAATATATACAATCATCATAATGTTGCCACAATGTAGAAGAAAGAACTCTGGCCAAAGATCTATATTCCAACGATGTCATGTTATCTTTAAAAGCAAAAAGAGGGGACTGGAGTGAACTAGATATAGCTGAAGGTCATTGGGTTCTATAGTTCCTTATTTCATCTTTTTATTTTTATTTATTTTACTTTTTTGTTTTTAATTGTGGTAAAATATACATAACATAAAATTTACCTTCACAACGATTTTCAAGTGTGTTGTTCAGTAAAGTATGCTTACACTGCCATGCAACCAATCTCCAGAACTCTTTTCATTGGGCAAAACTGAAACTCTATACCCACTGGCCAACACTTCCCCTTTTCCCTCTCACTTCCGCCTTTATCAATCACCCTTCTACTTTGTCTCTACTAATCTGTCTACTCTAGGTACCTCACATAAGTGGAATTATACAGTATTTGTCTTTTTGTGACTGGTTTATTTCATTTGGCATAATGTCCTTAAGGTTGATACATGCTGGTGCATGTCTCAAAATTTTCTTCCTTTTTAAGGCTGAATAATATTCCACTCCATTTTTCTTTTTTTGTAGAGCAGGGTCTTGCTGTTGCTCAGCCTGGTCCTGGCCTCAAGTGATCCTATCCACCTTGGCCTCTCAGAGTGTTGGGATTACATGCATGAGCCACTGTGCCTGGCTTCCATATATGCATATATTCATCTTGTTTATCCATTTCTCTATCTATGGACATGTGGGTTGCTTCCATCTCTTGGCTATTGTACATGGCTGCTATGAGCATGGCTGTACCAGTATTTCTTTGAGACTGTGCTTTCAATTCTTTCAGACATATATACCCAGAAACCTATGAATTATTTTTTAAATATAACTCCAACAAGAAATTAAAATTAAACATCTTACCATAGCCTTCCTTTCCATATGCAAATGAAGGGGGTATAACTACTTTTCGCTTTTCTCCAGGGCACATATCCATCATAGCAATGTCTAGGCCTTTTATGACTTGCCCAACACCAAGAACAAACCATTTGGGGTGGCCTTCATTTTGTGTCCGGCTATAATAAAAAACAATACTTAAGTAAACTGATTTCAAGAAATCAAACTTGAAAATACAGCTGGGCGTTTAAAATTGAAATCCTCTCTAATCATCATTCCCACATAAGCACTCTTTCTAAAACCCTTAATGGGGTATTTGACTCAAACTTGAAGTATAATTTGCCCAAAGCTAATCATTAAGAGCCATCTCATTTTTAAAAATTGTTTTCTTTAGAAAAACTATTCAACAGTTAACTTTTTTTTTTTTTTTTTGAGATGTTGTCTCACTCTGTCATCAGGCTGGAGTGCAGTGGCGTGATCTTGGCTCACTGCAATCTCTGCCTCCCGGGTTCAGGCAATTCTCCTGCCTCGGGCTCCCGAGTAGTTGGGACTACAGGCACGCACCACCATGCCCAGCTAATCTTGGTATTCAACAGTTAATCTTTTAATGGGTCTCCAGCCCCTAACTAGCTGCATGGCTTGTACAAAGAACTCATTTAACTTCTCTGAGTTTGTTGTAAAAAATGATGGGGCAGGTTTAGCTTTAAAAAGTCATTTTAGCCGGGCGCGGTGGCTCAAGCCTGTAATCCCAGCACTTTGGGAGGCCGAGGCGGGTGGATCACGAGGTCAAGAGTTCAAGACTATCCTGGTCAAAATGGTGAAACCCCGTCTCTACTAAAAATACAAAAAATGAGCTGGGCATGGTGGCGCGTGCCTGTAATCCCAGCTACTCGGGAGGCTGAGGCAGGAGAATTGCCTGAACCCAGGAGGCGGAGGTTGCGGTGAGCCGAGATTGCGCCATTGCACTCCAGCCTGGGTAACAAGATCGAAACTCCGACTCAAAAAAAAAAAAAAAAA